>NC_092051.1:42742767-42792452 GCF_003086295.3 Arachis hypogaea | reverse complement strand
AAGATCTAGTCATTGTCAAGATTTTGAAAAGATTAGAGGTATACAATTTTTTTTAGTTAGCATTCATTAGATTATTTTCTAGAGAGAGAACTCCCTCTTCTCTCTAGAATTAGGATTCTTAGGTTAATTGCATCTTAGATCTAGGTTTTAATTCTTGTTTTCATCTTGTTTCCTTTCAATTTCTTGTTGTTACATCTTTGCTCTCTTAGTTCTCTTGTTAATTTTTCTTTTTATGTCATTTTTATGTTCATGCACCATTGTTGGATTGGTTTCCTTTTTAATGCAATTTATGTTTTATGTTCTTTTATTGTTGATTTGAGTTGTTATTGTTTCCTTGCAATTGGGTAGTGGTAGATTTATTTTCCTTGTAATTTTACCATGCTTTTATTTTATGCCTTCCAAGTGTTGACAAAATGCTTGGTTGGATGTTAGAGTAGCCTTTTCAGCATTCTTGGCTTGGAAAGAGAAATTAGGCAATCTTGAGTCATTAATACCCAACTTATGTTGGCGATCTAGAGTTGTTAGTTAATATTATTTTCATTGACTCTAATCTCTTGCTAATTCAATTAGTGAGTTGATTAGGACTTCTGGATTGAGATTAACTAGTCTTATTTGACTTTCTCTCGTGTGAAGATAACATTGTACTTTCTTCCATTGTTGGAGTTGACTAAATAGGATAAATTCTTGTTAATCATTGTATGATAATTAGTGACTAGGATAGAAAGTCTATATTCTCAATCCTTACTATGATTGTCTCTCTTTATTACTTGCTTTATTTATTTGTTGCTTTATTTTCTCGTTATTTACTTTCTTGCCCTTTTATCAATCAAACCCCCCTTGTTCCTTCACAACCAATAATTAATCACTTCATTGCAATTCCTTGTGAAATGACCCGAGGTTTGAATACTTCGGTTAATTTTATTGGGTTTGTACTTGTGACAACCAATTATAAAAATTTGATTTAAGGATCGATTATCGATTTGGGCTATGCTCGCAACGAAATTATTTTGCTAAATTCCAAACCGGTATAAATCCTCATTATCAAATTTTTGGCGCCGTTGCTGGGAAATTGCAATGTGTGCTTGTTATTGGTTATTGTATATATGTTAATAATATGAATATGTTTGCCTTTTGCTTGTTGTTAGTTTTGTTAGGTTTAGAACTTTGTTTCTTGTTTTTGCTAGCTTTGTTTTTATTTGCCACTATGAATTCTCACCCTTTTGGCTATGAGTGTGGTTACAACTATGTTGTAGGAGATGGAAATTACAATGAGAATATGCATCAAGGATGGAACAACCAAAGGTGGGAGGAGCCTCAAGCTTATGGACAACCTTCTTGGCAACAACCTCCTACGGTTTCTTATGGGTACAATCCAAATCCTAATGCATATCTATTTAATGGATGTGGTGATCTTCATTGTGGTTTTCAACCGTAATCACCACATACATATAACCCCTCCCCTCAATATAGTTTTGAACCACCATACTCACAAGCCCCTTATCACCAAATACTTCCATATGACCCTAACCCTTATCCACCATACCAAGCACCTTATGAGCCGTATGAACCATACATGGAGCCACCACAATTCTAACACAATTACTCCCAAGAACCACCTCCATATACACCATCTTCATACCCTAACCAAGATTAACCACCTTCCAATTATGAGCCCTTTCTCCTAAACGATGAACCTTCTCTTTCTACACCACCTCCAATGGATGAATCTCTCCATGCATTCATGCTAGAACAACAAAGAGATATTAGCTCTTACATCCAAAGGCAAGAGGAGACGCAAAAGGAGTTCAAGAAGCTAAAAGTCATGATTGCTACATTGGCAGAAGCCGTTAGCAACATGGTCTCCTTCCGCCTAAGCCTATACGATCAAGGTACTCCTATTGTTGAATATGGAGAAGCAATCAAGGAGCATAGCGAGTGAGTGAATTTGGAGCTTCAAAGTGAAGAAGAGGAGTTGAGGCAAGAATTGTAACAAAGGGAGGGAGTAGAGACAATTGAGCCGGAAGAAGTGGTTGAAGACCTAGGAGATGTTGGAAGTCCATGGGGATGTAGAATTAGAGAGCCCTCTTCCAAGAAGCTTGAGATTGATGTTGAGGAGGGTGTACAACCTCCAAGGCATATCCTGGTTGAGGACTTTGAAGAGGTTGATCAAGAGATGGATTCAATCATTGATAAGTTTCTATCTACAATTGAATCCTCTCCCATTGGGCTTGACATGGAGATTGAAGAAGAAGATACCTCACTTTCCATACCCTTCGTAAGCAATGAAGAAGAGATTGAATTGGAAGGAAGCTACCAAGAGGAAGAGGTTGAGAAAGAAAAAAGCTCCATAATTGAAGATGATTCCACACAAACCAATGTGTCTTTTGAAATTGACGAATCTCCCTCATTGTGTTCTGAAATTGATGACAAGGAGGACCGTGCACAACCCCCGACACATGGTTTGAGCAATGAGGGGTGTATAGAAGAAGTTGGTGAGCAAGGAATTGAAATTGAAGGAGCTTGCCAAGAGGTGGAGGTAGTTAAGGAAGAGCACAAGGGAGTGGAACTTGCAAGATCATTGGAACCACCCCTTCCTAAGTCACCATTGACGTGTAACACCCAAGGGTGTATTGATAGATTTCTCTTTAATAACACCTCGTTGTGAGTATAGCTCTACCAACAACAATCCTCGGGGGTCAAATTTAGAAGAGGGATTTGGTTGTCACAAGTTCAACCCAATAGAAATAACTGAAGTATTCAAACCTCGGGTCATCTCACAAGGAATGGGCAAACATGTGCTTCGACATTGGTTAGAAATCCGGGATTGTGAGTTATGCGCATGAAATTAAATGGAAATCTTAACAAGCAAGTAATCTTAAATTGTAATAAACTAATTCAACTACCTACGCAAAACTTGAGCAATTCCAATGAACAAGCAATATTCTACTTAATTCTACTTTAACCCAAATAAGTAACTATAACTAAGGCAATTGAGATTGGAAATTGGTTTTCAAATATGAATGACAAAAGCAACTCTCGACTAGGCATGGGAATTGGGATCACAATCCTTGTCCAACAACTATATATTGACAATTATGGGGAACCAAGCTCATTAAGTCTACCCCCAAAGTCTTAAGTACGTGATATCTACCTCTAGACTTGAGGTATGTCAAATGGCTTTGTCCACATCAACCCATAAGTCCCAACCTACCTACTAATTAAATTAGTAGTGGGTTGGCGTCAATGAGTATCAAATTGACCACCAAGGGCTCCGAAATCATCAAATCTATTAGACCCAATGACTCAAGTTTACCCAATTCCCTTGACCTAAGCCAAGAGTGGAAAAGACTACTCCATAATCAAAGTAAACAATTCATCAAATACTTGGTAAGCATTAATAAAAGACATGTTCAAAATAGCAATTAAATTGAATTCCACAAATACCCACTAACAATTATCAACATACAATCAAGTAATCAACAAGATTAAACATAGAAATCATCAATGTAACATCAACAAGTCAAGATTCACAACATTCATGAAATGGGTATAAAATGACAATTGACAAGAATCATAAAACTATCACTAAATGTAAGCAAGATTGTAACAAGGAATTCAAATTTAACAATTAAAATTGTAATTAACAAAATCCAATTCACAAATCAACAAGGGAAGATCAAAATGGAAACTAGATCTAGAGAGGAACAAGGGTTTCTCTCTCTCGAATAACCAAAGAACCAAAACTAGCTAAAAATTTGTGTCCTAATGTAAAATGAGTCATCCCCCCCTTCCACCCAACATCCTTGGGTTTTTTCCATGCAGAAACAGCTTGAATTTTGGCCTCCTTGGCCTCAGAAATCGCTAGGCAAGATTTCTCTTAATGAGGTCACGTGCAGCTTCCCACGCGTGCGCGCCATGCGTGCGCGCACGCCGATTGCTTTTATGATCCACGCGTGCGCGCCAATTGCGCGTGCGCGTCGATAGAAATCTTCCAATCTGCGTGGATGCGTCCATCCTTTTGCCCCGTTTCCAGCCAATCCCATCCACGCGTGTGCGTGGAGTGCGCGGACACGCCGATGCTGCTGCTCCCAAGACTTTAATTCTTCATGTTCCTCCCTTTTTGTACATGCTTTCTCCCTCTCTCCTAAGTCATTCCTACCTTATAATTCCTGAAATTACTCAACAAAAACATCACGACATCGAATGGCAATAGAAGAGGATTAAAATATGGCAATTTCTAGGCAAAATAAGCATGTTTTTCATCATAGAGCAACATTGGAAAGTGAACACAAAACCATGCATTTCTTGTGAATAAGTGTGAGAAATATTAATAAAATCCCCCAAAATAAGCACAAGATAAACCACAAAATCGGGTTTATTAACCATCCAACACAATATTCAAGTGGGTAAAATTCCTATCCCTAAGCTTTACTTTCTCACTTGAATATGGTTTACTTGAAACGGATGGGCAACTTAGAGCTCTTTGTGGAGTTAAGAGTATGAGAGAATTGTGTAGTGGGTGGAAAAATAATGTTAGGCTCATTAAGGTTGAACCCTTAAGGCATAGGTCCCATGGTTGGAAGAATGCTAAATTGTATGGGTCTAGGAGGAGAATTTGGTGCCCCAATGAGAATTCTATGTACCTACCACCCGGATGGAACAATGACGATCAATTAGAAGACGGGTGTGAAAATAAGATATGGGATCCCAGATCACAACATAAAGACCAATTTTGGGAGCTCATATCTTGGGAAGAACTTCACCCAAGCTTGGTGAAGTCGGTTGGAAATTCTGACAATCATTTGAGGAGCAAGCATCCTTGGAGGTTCAAGGATGAATACAAGCATAAACCACCTTGACAAGGAGCCTCCCAATTGTCCAACTTAAGGACTTAAAATAAAAGTGCAAGGTGGGAGACACCACACCATGGTAAACTCTTTCTATTCTCTTGTAGATATAATCAATGGATGAATTGAGTTGCCATTGTTAGGTAGTTTTCTTCTTTTAATACTTTTACATATCTTGTTTTGATTGTTAGGTTACTTGTTAAATTCATGTTTTGAGTAGGATAGTTGTTTTTGAATTGCATTTTGCTTGAAGTACAAGTTTTGTTTGCATTGTCTTTGAAAAATTTTTCAAAAACTAAAAAGATTTTTGTTAAATTTAAATTTTGTTTGCCTTAGAATGTGTATAAGTTAGGAGAGTGCCCTGTTTCCGTTTTACGATTCTTTAAAATAAAAATAAAAAAAGAGGTCGCCCCATGCGTAAGCGTAAGCGACACGTACGCATCATTGGTCTTTATCGCACACCCATGCGTGAGCGTGAGCAGCGCGTATGCGTCGAAAGGCTGATGTGGGACTCCTGGTACAAAAACCAGAGAGTTGTGCTGGACTTGTGCTGCGTTTGTGCTGGGAGCATAATTTAGCTTCACGCATACGCGTGGATGACGCATACGCGTTATCTCTCTTCTCTGCGTTCCACGCGTATGCATGGACGACGCTCACACGTCAGTTCACCTTTTTGCTTTTCTCGCGTGCGCATCGCCATTGCGCAAGCGTGACCTTCGCACCTCAGCTACCCTATTTTTGTTCCTTTCTTCCTCTTTCTTCTTTTTTTTTCTTTCTTTTCTCCTTTCTTCTCCTTTCTTCTTCCCTTCTTACTTTCTTCTTCTCTCTTCCCTTTCTTCTCTTCTCTTTTCTTCTCACCCTTCTCATCACTTCTTTCTTCTTTTTATTTCTTCTTCTCCCCTTTTTTTTTAAATTTTTACCTTTTATCTTTCTTATTTTTCATTTCCTTTTGTTTATTGCATTTGCATAGTTTCATTCATTGTATTTTAAGTTTTTTTATAGCTTGTTCTTATTTGCTTTTCTAATTTTCTTGTTTTGATATTGGTGTTGAATCTTTCTACTCAATTGTTAAGAATTTCTTGGATTATCTTGGTGCTTCATGACTTGTTAGAATTAATTGTAATATTTGTTCAACACACATGATTAGTGCTTTAGTCCTTCCTAACTCATTATTCTTTGTTTTTGTGCTTCATTATCATTGAGTTAGGATGGGACCAAATGCTCTCACACTTATCACTAATCTTGTTTGTGTCAATTCCTATTTGAACTTGATGCTCAACATGCTCTTCATGTCATTTACTTATTGACAGACGTGAGATTCGTGTTGATTAGGAATTTCTCTCATAAAAAGAAGAATTTCGTTGTAAGCATAGCTCCAAACCAACAAACAACTCTCGCCATCAAATTAAAATTATGGTTTTGTCACAATTAACAAGCCCCCAAATAAGAATTAACCAGAGTATTTGGACTCCGGGTCGTCTCCCTAGGAACCAATGGAGTGCATGCGTATTGGCTATGATGGGGTAAAAAGGGGGGTTTTGTTTATGAGATGGCAAGAAAGTCAATTGAGCGAGTAAGTAAAGAAAGCAAAATAAAGAACTCTTGGCTAAGACTTCGGTACTTGAGATCACAATCCTAGTTAACACCAATTATTGACAATTATGAGGGGCCAACCCATTAAGTCTACTTCTCAAAGCCTTAAGTACGTAACATTTACTCCTAGATTGGAAGTATGTCAAATAGGCCTAATCACATCCACCCATAAGTCCTAACCTCCCTACCAATTGACTTAGTAGTGGGTTAGCGTCAATGAGCTTCAAATTGATCACACAGGGTTCTCAAATTACCAAATCCATTGTATCCAAAAACTCAAGATCACTCAAGTCCCTTGGCCTAGACCAAGAGTTGATAAAACTACTCAAGAACTAAAGAGAGCATTTCATCGAACACTTAGAGTGCAATAAAAGTTGGCATCATAAATTGTAAAGATACTAAAATCTACCACTATTAATTGCAAGAAAAGTGAGGTCACAACTCAATTCATCAATTAAAGAAACATCAACATCAAAATTGCATTAAATGTAAACAAACCCAACATGAGTCATCATCACAAACGAGAGCAAATTGAGAAACTAGCATAAAAACTAAGAGGATCAAGGTGTAGAAATGAGAAATTATGGAAGAAACAAGATGAGATCAAGTAATTAAACATGAAATTAAAATATTCTAACCTAATCCTAACCTAATTCTAGAGAGAAGAAGGAGCTTCTCTCTAGAAAACTAACTAAAGGCTCATGTTGGCTAAACTAATTGCTCCCCTTTTTGCTTGGACTTCAATTCTACATGAAATACACTCAGAAACAAGTTGGATTTGGGCCTGGGCAGCTCAGAAATCACCCCCAGCATTTTGCCTCCAAGTGGGCCACATGAGAGTATCGGCGCGTGCGCGCCATGTGCGCGCGTGCGTTGCTGACAAATTCTCAACCCGCGCAGATGCGGCATGTACGCGAGCGCGTCCATAGGTGAAATCACTTTTGCGCGTGCGCGCCTAGTGCGCGTGCGCGTCCTTTGGTGCATTCCCAATCTTTGTTTCTCCATGCATTCTCCCTTTTTGTATGCTTTTCTCCTCATTTCTTCCATCCAATACTTGCCTTACGGACCTGAAATCACTCATCAAACACATCAAGGCATCGAATGGAATTAAAGTGAATTAAAATCACTAATTTAGAGCATAAAAAGAATGTTTTTACACTTAAGCAAAATTCAAAGAAGAATTACAAAACCATGCTATTTCATTGAATAAATGCGAGAAAAAGTGACAAAATCCCCCAAAATAAGCACAAGATAAATCACGAAACCGGGGTTTATCAAATATCCCCACACTTAAACTAAGCATGTCCTCATGCTAAAATCAAGAAGAAGCAAAAGGGTATTAACATTTATTCAATGCAACTACTAAATGCAATCTATCTACATGATGCAATGGCTTAGTCAAAATAAATCAACCTCCAAGAATACGCGTATAAGCACAAGTGCTAAGGTATTAGCAATCAAGCAAACCACAATTGGATTGAATCATTGAAAGAGTTCACAAACTTGCAAGAAAGGATGATCATGGGTGGAAACATGTAATTGAGCGATCAAACCCTCGCCGGATGTGTATCTGCTCAAAGCACTCAAGTGTATGGGGTTGATTCACTCAATTCTCCCCTAATCATGCTCTCCAAGGTTTGTTTTTCATCTAACAATCAACAATTAATTTATGCATGCATACAAATATCATGAGGTCTTTTCCATAGGTTGTAATGGGGCTAGGGTTAAGGTAAGATGCATATGGTCAAGTGAGCTTGAGATTTGAATCTTTGATTAGCTTAAACTTTCCACCTAACCTATGACAGCCTATACAATGCTAAACAAACCTAACTACCCATTCTTCACTTTTCTCACACACTCATGTACTCTCTTTTTGATCACCACACCTATGCATTGACTCTTATTGAACTTTGAACTTTGGGGCATTTTGTCCCCTTTTTATTGCTTTTCTTTTTTCTTTCTTTTATATATAAATTTATTTTATATATATACAAGAGCATCAATGCATATGGCTTACACATGATTAATACATGAATATGTACCCAATTCCCAATATTTTTCAACAAGAAACATAAACACACTTTTATCTCTACCCAATGTTCCCAACTTTCCCAGAATCAGATGATAAATACTCTCACTAGCCTAGGCTAATCAAAGATCCAAATTAAGGGATATTTATTATTTTTTCACTTAGGCTTGTAGTGTGTTACAATTAAGAACAAATGAGTCAAGCATAGGCCCAAAATTGGCTAACAATGGAAGATAAAAGGTAGGCTATTTGAGTAAGTGAGCTATTTGAACAATGGCCTCAATCATATAAATGCATGTATACACAAGTTAATGGACATATAGAATTAAACAAATCAAGGATTACAATCATAGGAGGAGAATAATGTACACAAGAATGGAAGTAAGTGGTTATGTATGATGCAACCACACAATTAGGGTCGATTCTCACATACTTGTGTTCTCAGCTCAAAACATAATCCACAAGTATATAGCTCAAGCAAGTTCTAAAAAAAATTTCAAACAATTGGGGTGGTGCCCTAAAAACGAGTTTCTTGGAAATTTTTATCATATTGACTACGCTTATCCTAACGCAACATTGTGATTTAGAAATTTTTTTAAAAATTCTCCTAGTTTACCCTTTTTTCAATTAAAACATATTTCTTATATAAAAAGGGTTGATTAGATTTTTAGCAATCCAGAAATTATTTTTTAATCACACTCAACAACTAAGATGCAAAGCATATATATACTAAGAGTGTGCACAACCAAAATAAAAGTATCTACAATAGCATAAATATTTACAATAATCCTAAAATGATCTAAAACATAAAGTGCGGAATAAAACAAAATAAAGTAGTAGTGAATAGAGATAGAAGTCTGAAAGTTCACCACATGGATGCAAACACCGGTCACGAACGGTGACCTCCCCACACTTTAGAATTAAGCATCGTCCTCGATGCTACTACTGAAGCTCGGAATGGGGTCAACAATCGCACCAGGCTGTGGCTCATGCTCAGGCTCGGGCTGTAGGACTGGAGGTGGTACTGGCTATGGCTCAGGTACTGGCTGTACCTCAGGAGGCTGCTGGACCTCAGTGGTGGTCTGCGTCTCTAGTGGTGTCTCCTGCTGTGCCACCTCCTCGCTATGCTCTTCTTCCTGGTCCTGCTCGTCAGAGGCGGGAGAGTTTGGAAGTGGAGGGAGCTCAATGCCCTGTGATGCAAACACCTGGTCTATGCGGTCAAGACGTCGCATGACACGACGCTCGAAGCGCACCATGAAACGAAGAAGGTGCCGCACCAACAGATAAGTCGGCTCAGGTGTTGGTGGTGGTGGTGGTAAGGATGCTGCTGCTGCTGTGGAGGAAGAGGGTCCTGCTGCCTCAACTGTCGCTCTAGCCCTAGAACGACGTCTGGCCGAGGGCTTCTCGTGCACCCATCCACCCCATGGAATAGTAACTTCCTTGTCGTCGTCATCTGGAGACGGTGATGCCAGGGCATCTTGGCCAGTTTCACTGACCTTTTCTTTACTATTTTTAGGGTAGTTTCATGCATTTCTTTAGGAAATAAGCTAGTTTTGGGTAGATATTCACCTACACCTTGATTCAAGCATACATTGTGCATTTTACATTATTTCATGAGGATTTTGCATGAATTTACTGACAAATTGTATGCTGTATTACCCATGACTTGGACTAGAACTTTGATGAACTCTGTTGCTTGATTTCAGGACCAAAGGAAGCAAGGAAAGGGAGGTAACTTGCAAGGTTAATGAGAAAAGTGATTGCCAATAACACTCTCAAAGCCATCATTGCCCACGTTAAGAGTCACGTTAACTAAGTTAACGTGAACTCTAACGTGGAGAAGGGAAGTTGAGCCAACGTTAGTGACACTTAACATTGTCACTAACGTTAGCAAACACTCATGAGTGGCCAAGTTAGAGCCCACGTTAACCCAGTTAACGTGGCCTCTAAAGTTAAAGGGGGAAGAGAAGCCAACGTTAGTGACATTCAACAGTCACTAACATTGGCCTAAGGATGCAACACACCACGTTAACTCCCACGTTAACTTGGTTAACGTGGGAGCTAACGTAAGAGGTGAGAGTTGTCGACAACGTTAGTGACACTCAACATAGTCACTAATGTTGGAAGCAACCACAACCCCCAAGGAGCCACGTTAACTTCCATGTTAACCTTGTTAACATGGAAGCTAACGATGAGGAATGAATGATGAGCCAACGTTAGTGACACTCAACATTGTCACTAACGTTGGGATGGCTAAGAATGGCCACGTTAGAAGCCACCTTAACCTAGTTAACGTGGACTCTAACGTGAGATCCAGGGGCACATTGGAACGTTAGTAACAATGTTAAGTGTCACTAACGTTCTCGAAGATTGGCAAGGCCACGTTAGAAGCCACGTTAACCTAGTTAACGTGGGCTTTAACGTGAAGCAAAAAGGGGCACACTGGAACGTTAGTGACAATGTTGAGTGTCACTAACGTTCTCGAAGGTTGGCAAGGCCACGTTAGAAGTCACGTTAACCTAGTTAACGTGGGCTCTAACGTGAGGCAAAGGGGTACATTGGAACGTTAGTGAAAATGTTAAGTGTCACTAACGTTCTCGAACTTATACTTTCACTAAATGTTAACACCCCTAACGCCCTGAGCTAAAGTCTCTGCCCACTTAGCACTTTCTCTCTGCAAGTAAAGCCAAGCCCAAATGAAGAAAAGAACTGCTTCAAACTCAAGATCCAAAGGCCTAAGACTTGAAGAGCTAACTAGAAGCTGAGAGAAGTAGTATATATAGGAGTAGCTTTGAATTGAGAAAGGAGTTCTGGAGGCTGGAAAAAGAGAACTACTCTCTGTATTTTACTTTCTCTGCATTTTCTAGTTTTATGATGTATTCTCCATCTTTGTTTTCATTTTCAAGAGCTATGAACAACTAAACCCCTTTCATTGGGTTAGGGAGCTCTGTTGTAATTTGATGGATCAATACTAATTTTCATTATTCTTCTTCTATCTTTTCTCTTGATTTTACTTGAAAGCTTTCGATCTTCATCCAATTGAGTAGTTATCTTAGAAGAGAAGCTATTCAAACTTGGATCTCTTTTGAACCTTGAAAGAGGAATGAAGAGATCAAGCTAGAAATGCTTTCTCATGCTGGACCAAATTGGGTTTGGATGGGTATGTGACTATAACCCTCTCAATACTTGATTTGGGAAATGCATGTGGTATAATCAGTGACCATACTTCATCTCTTCTCATGAGAAATTGACCAAGGAATTGGCTATTGATCAAGATTTGAGAGATTGAATTGCAAGAAATTGTAATTCAATCACTTAAGATTGCCAAGGAGATCAATGAGTGCATTGATTGAGGAAGAGATGAAAATGAACTTGATCCGGAGAATTACAACATCTCCTAAGCTCAATGAGCTCCCCATCTCTGATCTTACCCATTCTCTTTAATTTCAGCCATTTACTTTTATGAGCAAATCCCCCATTCCCATTTATAATTCTGCAATTTATTTTCAGTCATTTACTTCCAGTCCTTTAATTCTAACTATTACTTTTCTGTTATTTACATTCCAGCCAATTTATTTTCTACAACTCTCAACCCAAATTCTGGATTCGCTCAACTAGAACATTCTTCTAATTAAAGTTGCTTGATCAATCAATCCCTGTGGGATTCGACCTCACTCTATTGTGAGTTTTTACATGATGACAAATTCGGTACACTTGTCGAAGGGAGATTTGTTGTGAGACAAGTTTTCCGTGCATCAAGTTTATGGTGCCGTTGCCGGGGATTGATTGTGCATCAACAATGATTAAATTGGAAGATCACTAGATTGAGCATTTTTATTTTTGTGAATTTCATTTTCTGTTTGAGTGATTTACTTTTTGTTTTAGTTAAACTTCTTCCCTTCCCCCTCTACTCTTTTGTTTTTCTTTGTTATTTTCAATTCTGTTTGCTAACCCACTAACTGTTTGATATATTGCATCACCCACAACTAACAGTAATTCTGACACAAATACTGTCTGCACCTATCTTTTCTTGCTTGCACTTGATGGTTGTATGACAGGGAGAAGAAGCGGAGCTTCAACTTCCTTCGATTCTGAACCTGAGAGGACCTTCCTTAGATTAAGGAGGAAGGCAAGAGGAAAGAAAGTGGTTAGTGCTGAGGAAGAAGAGGAATTCTTTGACCCAAACATGGAAGACAACATGGAAAACCATCATGAAGAAGAAGATTACAACCATGGGGGAGGAGGTAGAGCAAATCATGCTGGGGAGGATAGAAGAGTTTTGGGCTCTTACATCAATCTAAACTCAGGCAATTGTGGAAGTAGCATCCAAAAGCCAACAATCCATGCCAACAACTTTGAACTTAAACCACAGCTCATCACCCTTGTTCAGAACAACTGCTCGTTTGGAGGAGGTGTTCAAGAAGACCCCAATCAACATCTAACCACCTTCCTGAGGATATGTGACACAGTGAAGTCTAATGGTGTTCATCCTGACACCTATAGACTGCACTTATTTCCATTCTCACTTAGGGACAAAGCAGCCAAGTGGCTGAAATCTTTCCCAAGGGAAAGCTTGACAACTTGGGAAGACGTGATGAACAAATTATTAGCAAGATTTTACCCTCCTCAACGAATCAATAGGCTGAGAGCTGAGGTCCAAACTTTCAGGCAACAAGATGGTGAGACTCTATATGAAGCATGAGAGAGGTTCAAGGACTTAACAAGGAGGTGTCCACCTGACATGTTCAACGAGTGGGTGCAGCTGCATATTTTCTATAAAGGGCTCTCTTTTGAGTCAAAGAAGGCCGTAGACCATTCATCCGGAGGATCATTGAACAAGAAGAAGACTATTGAGGAAGCCATAAATGTTATTGAAACAGTAGCAGAGAACGACTACTTCTATGCTTCTGAAAGAGGGAACACAAGAGGAGTAATGGAGCTAAACAATGTAGATGCTCTGTTGGCCCAAAACAAGCTCATTACCCAACAGCTGGCTGACCTCACCAAGAAGATGGAGAGGAATCAAGTAGCAGCAATCTCCACTTCATCAACAACCCAAGAAGGAGTGAATGAGGAAGCAGAGGGTAGTCAGGAGCAAGCCAACTACATTGGGAATTCACCAAGGAAAAACTATGATCCATACTCCAAGACCTACAACCCTGGATGGAGAAACCACCCAAACTTTGGGTGGGGAAGTGAGCAAGATCAAAACCAAGACCAGAGACGTTACAACTCTAACAACAATGCAGCTCATCAGCAGTTCACACAGAGGACATCTCAACACCCCCACAACAACACTTCTCCACATGCTTATCAAAACCAAAATGGCACATCTGCTCCGAATCACCCATCAATTGATGATAAGCTCTCTAAGATTGAGACCTTACTTGAAGGAATATGCCAAGAGATTCAAGAAAATAAAGTGTTCAAAGAGGAGGTGCGAGCCAATATTAAGAACCAGGGAGAGACCATTAGGAAGCTGGAATTCCAGGTGGGATATTTAGCTGAGAAGATTCCCAAACCTACTGATAGCTTCCCAAGTGACACGAAGAAAAATCCCAAAGCCGAAGCAAAGAAAGTAAGATGGGAAGATTGCAAAATGGTCACTACAAGTGATCAAGAGACTGAAGACAAGCAAGCAAACTTCTCGAACAACCTGAAGACAACTTAATAAAGGAGGAGGATAGAGATCACCAAGAACCAGAAATGTCACAACAAGAGTTGCTGAAGCTTTATGCACCCTTTCCTCAACTGCTCAATGGTGCTGTGGGAAAGAGAATATACTCAAGGTTCCTAGACTTGTTTGCATCTTTGCATGTAAACATACCATTCATCAAGGTAATTCAGCAAATGCCTGCATTCATCAAGTATATGAAGGAACTTCTGCCCAGGAAAAGCTCACTCAAAGGAGGCCAGACTATAGTGATGAACAAGGAATGTAGTGCCCTTATTCAACCTGAGTTGCCTACTAAAAGAAGAGACCCAGGGTGTTTTCACATCCCTTGTGCCATAGGTGAAACTATGTTCGATAGAGCATTATGTGATTTGGGGGCCAGCATCAACTTACTGCCCTTATCCCTGGCAAAGAGGCTGCAGATCAATGAGATAATGCCCACAGATGTAATCATCAGACTGGCTGACAAAACTCAAAAGCAAGCAATAGGAGTGGTGGAAAATGTGTTGCTAAAGGTTGGGAAATACTTTCTCCCAATAGACTTTGTCATCCTGGACATGGAAGAGAGTCACACTCATCCAATCATATTGGGAAGATCATTCCTAGCTACGGCCAGAGCACTTATCGATGTAGAGAAAAGGGAGCTAATATTGAGAATCCATGATGAACGACTCAGCTTCAATGTTTTCAAACTCTCACAAGAAACAGATCAAGAGGACAAGGAATGAAGCACAAATGAAAATGAGACACTGAAGGAGGAGACAAGCATTGAAGCACAGCCAGATCATTCTGAGATTCCCTTAATAGATAAACAAGGAAAATAGCAATTGCCACAGCTCAAGAAAAAGTTGGAGGAACCTAAACCTCTAGAGGCAGGTGAAGACAGCATCACAACCCCTGCAGAAAAAGAGGTCACCAAGGGGAAGGCAACCTCAAAAGAAACAAAGAAGAAGGTACCAAGGAGGTGGAGGAACAAGAAGATCCCTACGGAAGACTTCTCTCCAGGGGATAGAGTTGTCTCAGCCTACTTCCCAGATATTCCCCCTAATCTCCCTACTGTACCATCTCAGTTACCCAAGGTCTTCACTATTAACAGAGTTCTTTCCCTGGAACATGTGGAGATTATTGATCCAACCAATGGATATAAGTCCACAGCAAGAGGGGAGGACTTTAAGCACTACCAACCACCCTGATGAGGGAAAAACGTCAAGCTAGTGACGCCAAAGAAGCGCTTCATGGGAGGCAACCCATGTTTTATATGTTTTTAAAATAATGAATAAATCAATGTTTATGAATTTCAACCCAAGCTTGACAAACACTTGGTGAAATCTTTATCATGCAGTATATAGTGACGAACAAGTTTGGTGTTCAAAGCAAACCAAGATGCATGCTAGTCTTGGGAGCTTTGAACAAAACTTTTCATCACATTGCTTCAAACTAAGTTTGGTGTCACTCCATGGTGCCACCAAAATGCATATAAGGGCCCACCAATAGTTAGTTAGTTAGTTGGAATGCATAAATAAACAATCAAATCTTTTCTTCCCTTTTATTAATATTAGCCGTAAAGTTCATATGGTCATTTTAATATCTTTTCTTACTTTTCTTAGTTTGTCTTTATAGGAAAAGAAAAGGAGTATTAAAAGGGATAGATTGGACAACCAAACAAAGAAGGTTCGGACACCACAAAAGGAGGGGCTACACACTTGTTCTAAAAAGGGAGTACATTGGAAAACGTTGCCATGCAACATTGAAAAAAAATGGGACCCCTAGAAGACCGAGCAATCTCCATCATAAAGTGATGATCCTTGTCTTCTAGCCATGCATAACCCCAACCGTCCATCAAGTGACCACTTCATCAATCTACACCCTCCATTCTCTCACAACTTCTCTATATAAACGACCCTAGTCCGTACCACCCTTCATTGTCATCACACACCCTTCACCACTCTTCATTTCGGTACAAAACACCCTCTATCCGATTATAAACATTCCTCCCCTCACTCTCTTCATTGCCATAAAACCCTAAACAACCAAAAGTCTCCACAACCTTACCACCTTCACATATTAACCATCATTCATGGCATCTTCAAGTTCTAAGAGAAGGAAGGGAAAGGAACCCATGGAAGAACACCCATATGATGAGAAGAGATTTAGAAGCTTGCATCATGCATTGCAATACGGGTGGATGGTTGATAAAGAAATCATTTATGAGCTGAGATTTCAAGTTAAAAAGACTGAGTGCCCCGAAATCACAGAGAAGATAGAAAGGATAAGACGGGAGCTCCTAATTGACCCGGTCATTAAGGTAAATGCAAACCTTATAAGAGAATTTTATGCAAATGCGGTTCGATATGATAAGAAGGATGAGTCGTACACAAGCTTTGTGAGAGGAAAGATGGTGGATTTTGGTCCCATGAGTGTCATGAGGGCATTGAAGCTACGTTCTATACAATTTGAAGAAGAAAGCTATCACTCAAGATTGGACAACCCCAATTATGACCAGATTCTGCAAGATATTTGTGTACCAGGAGCTGACTGGGAAAGGGGTGCAGGAAATAAACCAAAATTCATCAAGAGAACAGACCTCACTCCTGAAGCCAAGGGGTGGTTTGAGCTAGTGAGAAGGTCTATTCTCTCAGCTGCAAACAACTCGGAGGTGAATGTCAAGAGAGCCACAATTGTGCACTGTATACTAAAGGGAGGAGAAATCAAGGTCCATGAACTCATAGCTGAAGGCATTAGAAAGATGGCGGAGAAAAGCGACTCAAGAGGAACGATAGGTTACCCCAGCACTATTTACCGAATTTGCAAGAAAGCTGGGGTGGTTTTTGAAGATGAAGACCCCGTGTGGATAAAGGAAGGCATTCCAATAACTGTACGAAGGATGAATACCACTGCATCCCCCCTACCTCAACGGAAGCAAAGGAAGAGGACAGCCCCTCAAGTAGTAGAAGAACAAGCCATAGAAGGGCAAACACCAACCACCTTGAATATGCATCAATTGCAGGAGGCCATTAGTGGACTATCTCAACAATACTCGGAGAGCCAAGGAGCACAGAGAGAACTTCAACTACAGATGATGGGGCAGCAAGAGGAGTCACTCTCAAGATGGATGACTCAACAAGGTGAGTGGCAAAAGCAAATGATGGAATAGCAACTGAGTCAAGGACAACAATGGGGAGATACATTCAACAGGGTGGAACAAAGGCAAAATGAGCAACAAGAATCCATCTAGAGGCTAATCAACATCCAAGCACATCAAGGGGCACACATACATGAGATGCATCGAAGACAAATAGAACAGGCAGAATTATTGGACAAGCAAAGGGCATTCAGAAGGAGTTTACATGAGCGAGACAGGACATCACATAAACACTCAAGCCAGGCTCGCTACTTAGTAGGACAGCTACCAATATTGCATCCAGGAATAGCCCGTTATGAAGAAATGAAGGATGAATTAGCACGAGAGGAAAGACAAAGGGTGGAAGAGAGTCATGAATCAGTAAGAAAGGCACTTGAGGATTGGAAGCAAGTAAAATTGGCACGGATGAGAAGGAATGCAAGAGGACACAAAGAAATCAATCAAGAAGGAGAGCATGGACATCCACAAGAGTAAAAGGTGGTGGAGTTCCTTCTTTGGTCCATTTTTCTTCTATGCTTTAAATAAGGAAGATCTTGTATGAAATAGAACTTGCTTCCATGTTAGTTTAAACCTTCTTGAATTCTGTTTTTTTTTTATGTGTTGAAGAGGTCTCTATGTGCACTAGTCTTTATGTCACTGCATCCTTACTTTACTTTCTTGTAAGATTGTCCCTTTAAATCAAATGAAGAGAGAATGTTTATGTTTTTAAAAGACCAGAGTAGAGTTCATAATGTGGAAGTGCATTCATGAATCTTTGGGGTAGTCATAAGTTAGCTAAGTTGGTTCAACCACAAGGCTAGGAAGACAACTATCTATCCTGAATACTTGACTTTGGATATACCCATGAGACTAAGTTAATAACAAGATCCTAATAAGAGAAAAGGGAAAGAACAATGGAAGTGAAAAACAAAAGAAAAAGAGTAAGCAATAAGGCTAGGCACCAATGGTTTGGACCTTGAGACAAGTGTCTGTGGTGCTCCTGTGTGAGGGATCTACTTGGATGAATAAGCTCTCAGGGGTGCTTTACCACTTGGTAACTTGGGTTAACTAACCCGGGATTATCAGCTGAAAATCCACTATCAAGAGTAACCCTCACTACAGAGCATTTAGTAACCCAAAGAGGTGCTGGACACCAAGGTCTCAAGAAAAGAAAATAAATAAACTATATGCCTGTAGTGTGTATGTATGGGGGAGAGACTTGAGGGAGTAAGTCCTTAGGGGTGCTTCAACACCTAGCACCTTAAGCCAACTGGTTCGGGAGTGTTGGCTGAAAGCTTATCTTAAAGAGTTGCCCCCTTACAGAGCACTTAGCCTAAATAACACAAATAACCCTTGAAATAACAATAAAAGGATCAATGAATAAAAGTCTCATGGGATATAAACAAAGTAAGTGTTTAGGGACATGATAAAAGTCTGAAAGCCAGTGATGGAATGAACCTAAGTTGCTATGCATGAAACCACCATAAAATCAGTAACATGACTTCCACAAGAATGACACATTCCTCTGGATATTCCATTCATCACTCTCTTGTTCCAGTACTTGCTTAGGGACAAGCAAGCTTTAAGTTTGGTGTTGTGATGCCAAGGCATCTTGGCCAGTTTCAGTGACCTTTTCTTTACTGTTTTTAAGGTAGTTTCATGCATTTTTTTAGGAAATAAGCTAGTTTTGGGTAGATATTCACCTACAACTTGATTCAAGCATACATTGTGCATTTTACATTATTTCATGAGGATTTTGCATAAATTTAGTGACAAATTGTATGCTGCATTACCCATGACTTGGACTAGAACTTTGATGCACTCTGTTGCTTGATTTCAGGACCAAAGGAAGCAAGGAAAGGGAGGTAACTTGCAAGGTTAATGAGAAAAGTGATTGCCAATAACACTCTCAAAGCCATCATTGCCCACGTTAAGAGTCACGTTAACTAAGTTAACGTGAACTCTAACATGGAGAAGGGAAGTTGAGCCAACATTAGTGACACTTAACATTGTCACTAACGTTGGCAAACACTCATGAGTGGCCACGTTAGAGCCCATGTTAACCCAGTTAACGTGGCCTCTAACGTTAAAGGGGGAAGAGAAGCCAACGTTAGTGACATTCAACATTGTCACTAACGTTGGCCTAAGGATGCAACACACCACGTTAACTCCCACGTTAACTTGGTTAACGTGGGAGCTAACGTAAGAGGTGAGTGTTGTCGACAACGTTAGTGACACTCAACATAGTCACTAACGTTGGAAGCAACCACAACCCCAAGGAGCCACGTTAACTTTCACGTTAACCTAGTTAACGTGGAAGCTAATGATGAGGAATGAATGATGAGCCAACATTAGTGACATTCAACATTGTCACTAACGTTGGGATTGCTAAGAATGGCCACGTTAGAAGCCACGTTAACCTAGTTAACGTGGACTCTAACGTGAGATCCAGGGGCACATTGGAACGTTAGTGACAATGTTAAGTGTCACTAACGTTCTCGAAGATTGGCAAGGCCACGTTAGAAGCCACGTTAACCTAGTTAACGTGGGCTTTAACGTGAAGCAAAAAGGGGCACACTGGAACGTTAGTGACAATGTTGAGTGTCACTAACGTTCTCGAAGGTTGGCAAGGCCACGTTAGAAGCCACGTTAACCTAGTTAACGTGGGCTCTAACGTGAGGCAAAGGGGTACATTGGAACGTTAGTGAAAATGTTAAGTGTCACTAACGTTCTCGAACTTATACTTTCACTAAATGTTAACACCCCTAACGCCCTGAGCTAAAGTCTCTGCCCACTTAGCACTTTCTCTCTGCAAGTAAAGCCAAGCCCAAATGAAGAAAAGAACTGCTTCAAACTCAAGATCCAAAGGCCCAAGACTTGAAGAGCTAACTAGAAGCTGAGAGAAGTAGTATATATAGGAGTAGCTTTGAATCGAGAAAGGAGTTCTGGAGGCTGGAAAAAGAGAACTACTCTCTGTATTTTACTTTCTCTGCATTTTCTAGTTTTATGATGTATTCTCCATCTTTGTTTTCATTTTCAAGAGCTATGAACAACTAAACCCCTTTCATTGGGTTAGGGAGCTCTGTTGTAATTTGATGGATCAATACTAATTTTCATTATTCTTCTTCTATCTTTTCTCTTGATTTTACTTGAAAGCTTTCGATCTTCATCCAATTGAGTAGTTATCTTGGAAGAGAAGCTATTCAAACTTGGATCTCTTTTGAACCTTGAAAGAGGAATGAAGAGATCAAGCTAGAAATGCTTTCTCATGCTGGACCAAATTGGGTTTGGATGGGTATGTGACTATAACCCTCTCAATACTTGATTTGGGAAATGCATGTGGTATAATCAGTGACCATACTTCATCTCTTCTCATGAGCAATTGACCAAGGAATTGGCTATTGATCAAGATTTGAGAGATTGAATTGCAAGAAATTATAATTCAATCACTTAAGATTGCCAAGGAGATCAATGAGTGCATTGATTGAGGAAGAGATGAAAATGAACTTGATCCGGAGAATTACAACATCTCCTAAGCCCAATGAACTCCCCATCTCTGATCTTACCCATTCTCTTTAATTTCTGCCATTTACTTTTATGAGCAAATCTCCCATTCCCATTTACAATTCTGTAATTTATTTTCAGTCATTTACTTCCAGTCCTTTAATTCTAGCAATTACTTTTCTGTTATTTACATTCCAGCCAATTTATTTTCTGCAACTCTCAACCCAAATTCTGGATTCGCTCAACTAGAACATTCTTCTAATTAAAGTTGCTTGATCAATCAATCCCTGTGGGATTCGACCTCACTCTATTGTGAGTTTTTACTTGACGACAAATTCGGTACACTTGCCGAAGGGAGATTTGTTGTGAGACAAGTTTTTTGTGCATCAGACGGTGGTGTTGCATCATCGTCCTCCCACGGGACATCAGCTAGCTCAGCCAAACTAGTAACCAGCGTAGGAAACGGTAGCAAGCCGCGGATGTGAGCTCTCTACATGCTATGCCTAATCAGCCGGGGGAAATACACCTCTTTCCCTTCCATGACACACCCAATCTGAATCAGCATATCCATCGGAATCTCCGAGAAGTGAGTGGTGGGTAGGACGTAGTGGACAAAGATCTGCTACCAGGTCCTAGCCTCCCTAGACAGATATGCACATAGCATCCCCTTATGCTTCTTTTTGTTCGCATCCATCACCCAGGGAGCATCTGGTGTAGCAATCACCCACCTAAGCGCCTCATAATCAAAAGTCATGGAGAGAATAGCCACCTCTGCCTGCTGGTAGGCACAGGTCTCAGGAGTACCAACTCTGCAAAGCAGTGCATCCCCTATAGCCTCTTCAGTGATCATAATCTCTCTACCCCTTACATGCACTGATTCCAAGTTCACTCGAAAGAAGTTACAGTAAAACTCTTTAACCCATGATATGTTACTCCGTCCTAGGTCCCTATCAACAAAATCCAATCCCAATTCTGAAATACGGGCGTTTATGGCACGCCTCACGTCATTGGGAAGATTCAGCTTCTTCTCAATGTTCAGGTTTCTCTTTGTATAACGGGAGAAGCGTAGCTCGCATTAGAGGTTGGAGAATTTGGTTGAATCAGTGGATGGAAGTGACTGATTTACTATATCTTCTTCATTCAACGGATTCTTGGCATAGTTAGCATATGGTGAGGGGGTAGAGGACTTAGAGCACTTCCTCTTTTTGGAAGTGGTGGCTATAGCTTTTCCTTTATCCGACATCCTGAAAAACAGAGATAATACAATATAAGCATATAGCCAAGTAGGTGTAAAGCACTCAAAGCAAAGCGTACTCATGAAGTGAAGAAAGAAAGGAGATTTCTTGGAATGTAAGCAAACATAATTTAGAATTCAAACCAAACTTTAAACCAAGAATTCAAACCATATTTTACACATTATTCGTTTACTGAGCTTAGAAATCACCATATCCAAAAGAATGATGTAAAGAGTTAAGTTGAAAACCAAAAGAGGTTAGTCGGTTAAATAAGTTAAAGTCAGAAATCAGTTTAAAAATCAGTGATATAGTGATTACTAGTTCAATTCGAAAGGAATGCATAAAACAGGGATGCAAGCATGTTCACAATCATGAATTGAAATAAGTCATTGATGATGAAATATGATATAGCTGGAAAGAAACTAATGTAAAACAAACCATCAATCAATGCAAGGATCACTAGTAATGTTGGTGAAATCAAAACCTTGAGAAATAAGTGAATCAAGCACATTTAACACCAACTCTAGCAATTGGTGCACGAAATTGTGATGTCCAGGCTCAAACAAATCCTGGTAATGGCTCCAAAGCTTGGTGCTCTGATCTCAATACATGATTGTCACAACTTCGATACAACTAACCAGCAAGTGCACTGGGTCGTCCAAGTAATACCTTACGTGAGTAAGGGTTGAATCCCACGGAGATTGTTGGTATGAAGCAAGCTATGGTCACCTTGTAAATCTCAGTCAGGCAGATATAAAGTGATAAATATGTTTTTGAATATTATATAATAAAATAGGGATAGAGATACTTATGTAAATCATTGATAGGAATTTCAGATAAGCGAATGGAGATGCTTTTCGTTCCTCTGAACCTCTGCTTTCCTGCTATCTTCATCCAATCAGTCTTACTCCTTTCCATGGCTGGCTGTATGCAAGGGCATTACCGTTGTCAGTGGCTACATCCCCTCCTCTCAGTGAATAATATGCTCACGCACCCTGTCACGGCACGGCTATTCATCTGTCGGTTCTCGATCATGCTGGAATAGGATTCACCCTCCTTTTGCGTCTGTCACTAACGCCCAGCACTCGCGAGTTTGAAGCTCGTCACAGTCATTCAATCATTGAATCCTACTCAGAATACCACAGACAAGGTTTAGACCTTCCGGATTCTCTTGAATGCCGCCATCATTCTAGCTTACGCCACGAAGATTCTGGTTAGGAGATCTAAGAGATACTCATTCTAGCTTAATTCATGTAGAACGAAAGTGTTTGTCAGGCACGCGTTCATAAGGGAGAAGGATGATGAGCGTCACACATAATCATCACCTTCATCACGTTCTTGGGTGCGAATGGATATCTTAGAAGCGAAATAAGAAGAATTGAATAGAAAACAGTAGTACTTTGCATTAATCTTTGAGGAACAGCAGAGCTCCACACCTTAATCTATGGAGTGTAGAAACTCTACCGTATGAAAATACATAAGTGAAGGTCCAGGCATGGCCGAGATGGCCAGCCCCCTAAACGAGATCAATAGTCTCCTAAGATGAACAATGGATTAAAACTGAGACCAAAGATGCCTAATACAATAGTAAGAGGTCCTATTTATAATAAACTAGCTACTAGGGTTTACATGAGTAAGTATTTGATGTATAAATCCACTTCCGGGGCCCACTTGGTGTGTGTTTGGGCTGAGCCTGAGTGTTGCACGTGCAGAGGCCATTTGTGGAGTTGAACGCCAAGTTCTGTGCCAGTTTGGGCGTTCAACTCTGGTTTTGGATCCTTTTCTGGCGCTGGACGCCAGATTTGGGCAGAAGGCTGGCGTTGAACGCCAGTTTACGTCGTCAATTCTTGGCCAAAGTATGGACTATTATATATTTCTGGAAAGCCCTGGATGTCTACTTTCCAACGCAATTCGAAGCGCGCCATTTCGAGTTCTGTAGCTCCAGAAACTCCACTTTGAGTGCAGGGAGGTCAGAATCCAACAGCATCAGCAGTCCTTCTTCAACCTCTGAATCTGATTTCTGCTCAAGTCCCTCAATTTCAGCCAGAAAATACCTGAAATCACAGAAAAACACACAAACTCATAGTAAAGTCCAGAAATGTGAATTTAACATAAAAACTAATGAAAACATCCCTAAAAGTGACTAGATCCTACTAAAAACATACTAAAAACAATGCCAAAAAGCGTATAAATTATCCGCTCATCACAACACCAGACTTAAATTGTTGCTTGTCCCCAAGCAATTGAAAATCAAATAGGATAAAAAGAAGAGAATATACTATAAATTCCAAACTATCAATGAAACATAGCTTCAATCAAATGAGCGGGACTTATAGCTTTTTGCCTCTTGAATAGTTTTGGCATCTCACTTTATCCATTGAGGTTCATAATGATTGGCATCTATAGGAACTCAGAGTTCAAATAGTGTTATTGATTCTCCTAGTTCAGTATGATGATTCTTGAACACAGCTTCTTTATGAGTCTTGGCCGTGGCCCTAAGCACTTTGTTTTCCAGTGTTACCACCAGATACATAAATGCCACAGACACATAATTGGGTGAGCCTTTTCAGATTGTGACTCAGCTTTGCTAAAGTCCCCAACTAGAGGTGTCCAGGGTTCTTAAGCACACTCTTTTTTTGCTTTGGACCTTGACTTTAACCGCTCAGTCTCAAGTTTTCACTTGACACCTACACGCCACAAGCACATGGTTAGGGACAGCTTGGTTTAGCCGCTTAGACCAGGATTTTATTCCTTTAGGCCCTCCTATCCACTGATGCTCAAAGCCTTGGGATCCTTTTTATTTGCCCTTGCCTTTTGGTTTTAAGGGTTATTGGCTTTTTCTGCTTGCTTTTTCTTTTTCTTTCTATTTTTTTTCTTTTCTCTTTTTTTTTCGCCCCTTTTTTTTTTCTGCAAGCTTTGTTCTTTGCTGCAAGAAGAAAAATTACACCCTGGAGGAGCATCTATC
Organism: Arachis hypogaea; assembly: GCF_003086295.3. NCBI lineage: Eukaryota > Viridiplantae > Streptophyta > Magnoliopsida > Fabales > Fabaceae > Arachis > Arachis hypogaea. The sequence goes on along the minus strand of NC_092051.1, from coordinate 42,767,484 downwards.
TGGCGTTCAGCGCCAGAACAGGCATGGTTCTGGCGTTCAACACCAGAAATGGCACACAAATGGACGTTGAACGCCCAAAATGGCCACCAACCTGGCGCTGAACGCCCAGAGTTAGGTACAAAGGCATTTTTACATGCCTAATGGTGCAGGGATGTAAATGCCTTGACACCTCAGGATCTGTGGACCCCACAAGATCATCTCAGGATCTGTGGACCCCACAGGATCCCCACCTACCTCCACTCACTTCTTCTCACCACTCTCTTTCACACAACCCCATAAACACTCTTCCCTAAAAACCCCTCACCAATCACCTCAATCTCTCTTCCCCACTAAACCTTCACCACTCACATCCACCCACTCTTCCCAATAAACCTACCTCATAAACTCCACCTACCTTCAAAATTCAAAACCAATTTCCCACCCAAACCCACCCATATGGCCGAACCTTAACCCCCCCTCCCTTCCCTATATAAAGACCTCTATTCTTCATCAAATTCACACAACACACCCCTCTACACTCCTCTTGGCCGAAACCACATCTCCCTCTCCCTCTCCATATTTCTTCTTCTTCTTCTTCTATCCTTTTGTTTATTGCTCGAGGGCGAGCAATATTCTAAGTTTGGTGTGGTAAAAGCATAGCTTTTTTGTTTTTCCATTACCATTGATGGCATCTAAGACCGGAGAATCCTCTAGAAGAGGGAAAGGGAAGATAAAAGCTTCCACATCCGAGTCATGGGAGATGGAAAGATTTATCTCCAAAGCCCATCAAGACCACTTCTATGATGTTGTGGCCAAGAAAAAGGTGATCCCTGAGGTTCCTTTTAAACTCAAAAGAAATGAGTATCCGGAGATCCGACATGAAATTCAAAGAAGAGGTTGGGAAGTTCTAACAAATCCCATCCAACAAGTCGGCATCCTAATGGTTCAAGAGTTCTATGCCAATGCATGGATCACCAAGAACCATGATCAAAGTAAGAACCCAGATCCAAAGAACTATGTTACAATGGTTCGGGGGAAATACTTAGATTTTAGTCCGGAGAATGTGAGGTTGGCGTTTAACTTGCCATACATGGAAGAGAACGCATGCCCCTACACAAGGAGAGTCAACTTTGATCAAAGGTTGGACCAAGTACTTATGGACATATGTGTAGAAGGAGCTCAATGGAAGATTGACTCCAAAGGCAAGCCGGTTCAACTAAGAAGATTGGACCTCAAGCCTATAGCTAGAGGATGGTTGGAGTTTATTCAATGCTCAATCATTCCCACTAGCAACCGGTCTGAAGTTACTATAGACCGAGCCATCATGATCCATAGCATCATGATTGGAGAAGAGGTGGAAGTTCATGAGATCATACCTCAAGAACTCTACAAGGTGGCTGACAAGTCCTCCACCATGGCAAGGTTAGCCTTCCCTCACCTCATTTGCCACCTATGCAATTCGGCTGGGATTGACATAGAGGGAGATATCCTCATCAAAGAGGACAAGCCCATCACTAAGAAAAAGATGGAGCAAGCAAGAAAGCCCAGTCATGGAGCTCAAGAGGCGCAAGAAGCTCACTTCCATGAGATCCCTGAGATGCCTCAAATGCACTTTCCTCCACAAAACTATTGGGAGCAAATCAACACCTCCTTAGGAGAATTGAGTTCCAATATGGGACAACTAAGGGTGGAACATCAAGAGCACTCCATCATGCTCCATGAAATAAGAGAAGATCAAAAAGCAATGAGGGAGGAGCAACAAAGACAAGGAAGAGACATAGATGAGCTCAAGGACATCATTGGTTCCTCAAGAAGGAAACGCCACCATCACTAAGGTGGATTCATTCCTTGTTCTTCTTTCTTCTGTTTTTCGTTTTCTATGTTATGCGCTTATCTATGTTTGTGCCTTCATTACATGATCATTAGTAGTTAGTAACTTTGTCTTAAAGTTATAAATGTCCTATGAATCCATCACCTCTCTTAAAAAAAAAATTGTTTTAATTCAAAAGAACAAGAAGTACATGAGTTTGGAATTTATCCTTGAACTTAGTTTAATTATATTGATGTGGTGACAATGCTTCTTGTTTTCTGAATGAATGCTTGAACAGTGCATATGTCTTTTGAAGTTGTTGTTTAAGAATGTTAAATATGTTGGCTCTTGAAAGAATGATGACTAGGAGACATGTTATTTGATAATCTGAAAAATCATAAAAATGATTCTTGAAACAAGAAAAAGCAGCAAAGAACAAAGCTTGCAGAAAAAAAAAAAAAGGCGGCGAAAAAAAAAATTAGAAAAAAAAATAGAAAGAAAAAAGAAAAAGCAAGCAGAAAAAGCCAATAACCCTTAAAACCAAAAGGCAAGGGCAAATAAAAAGGATCCCAAGGCTTTGAGCAATAGTGGATAGGAGGGCCTAAAGGAATAAAATCCTGGTCTAAGCGGCTAAACCAAGCTCTCCCTAACCATGTGCTTGTGGCGTGTAGGTGTCAAGTGAAAACTTGAGACTGAGCGGTTAAAGTCAAGGTCCAAAGCAAAAACAAAGAGTGTGCTTAAGAACCCTGGACACCTCTAATTGGGGACTTTAGCAAAGCTGAGTCACAATCTGAAAAGGTTCACCCAATTATGTGTCTGTGGCATTTATGTATCCGGTGGTAATACTGGAAAACAAAGTGCTTAGGGCCACGGCCAAGACTCATAAAGAAGCTGTGTTCAAGAATCATCATATTGAACTAGGAGAGTCAATAACACTATTCGAAATCTGAAGTTCCTATAGATGCCAATCATTCTGAACCTCAATGGATAAAGTGAGATGCCAAAACTATTCAAGAGGCAAAAAGCTATAAGTCCCGCTCATATGATTGGAGCTCTGTTTCATTGATAGTTTGGAATTTATAGTATATTCTCTTCTTTTTATCCTATTTGATTTTTAAGTTGCTTGGGGACAAGCAACAATTTAAGTTTGGTGTTGTGATGAGCGGATAATTTATACGCTTTTTGGCATTGTTTTTAGTATGTTTTTAGTAGGATCTAGTTACTTTTAGGGATGTTTTCATTAGTTTTTATGTTAAATCCACATTTCTGGACTTTACTATGAGTTTGTGTATTTTTTTGTGATTTCAGGTATTTTCTGGCTGAAATTGAGGGACTTGAGCAGAAATCAGATTCAGAGGTTGAAAAAGGACTACTGATGCTGTTGGATTCTGACCTCCCTGCACTCAAAGTGGATTTTCTGGAGCTACCGAACTCGAAATGGCGCGCTTCTAATTGCGTTGGAAAGTAGACATCCAGGGCTTTCCAGAAATATATAATAGTCCATATTTTGGCCAAGAATTGACGACGTAAACTGGCGTTCAACGCCAGCTTTCTGCCCAAATCTGGCGTCCAGCGCCAGAAAAGGATCCAAAACCAGAGTTGAACGCCCAAACTGGCACAGAAACTGGCGTTCAACTCCACAAATGGCCTCTGCACGTGCTACACTTAAGCTCAGCCCAAACACACACCAAGTGGGCCCAGGAAGTGGATTTATGCATCAATTACTCACTCATGTAAACCCTAGTGACTAGTTTATTATAAATAGGACCTTTTACTAGTCTTTTTGACCATCTTTGGTCTCAGTTTTATTCCATTGTTCATCTTAGGAGACTATTGATCTCGTTTAGGGGGCTGGCCATCTCGGCCATGCCTGGACCTTCACTTATGTATTTTCATACGGTAGAGTTTCTACACTCCATAGATTAAGGTGTGGAGCTCTGCTGTTCCTCAAAGATTAATGCAAAGTACTACTGTTTTCTATTCAATTCCTCTTATTTCTCTTCTAAGATATCCATTCGCATCCAAGAATGTGATGAAGGTGATGATTATGTGTGACGCTCATCATCCTTCTCCCTTATGAACGCGTGCCTGACAAACACTTCTGTTCTACATGAATTAAGCTAGAATGAGTATCTCTTAGATCTCCTAACTAGAATCTTCGTGGCGTAAGCTAGAATGATGGCGGCATTCAAGAGAATCCGGAAAGTCTAAACCTTGTCTGTGGTATTCTGAGTAGGATTCAATGATTGAATGACTGTGACGAGCTTCAAACTCGCGATTGTTGGGCGTTAGTGACAGACGCAAAAGGAGGGTGAATCCTATTCCAGCATGATCGGGAACCTCCAGACGATTAGCCGTGCCGTGAAAGGGCATTGGATCATTTTCCTGAGAGATGACCGAAAGTAGCCATTGACAGTGGTGATGTATCACATAAAGCCAGCCATGGAAAGGAGTAAGACTGATTGGATGAAGACAGCAGAAAAGCAGAGGTTCAGAGGAACGAAAAGCATCTCCATTCGCTTATCTGAAAATACATAGAAAACATAGCTTTTTTTGTTTTTCCATTACCATTGATGGCATCTAAGACCGGAGAATCCTCTAGAAGAGGGAAAGGGAAGATAAAAGCTTCCACATCCGAGTCATGGGAGATGGAAAGATTCATCTCCAAAGCCCATCAAGACCACTTCTATGATGTTGTGGCCAAGAAAAAGGTGATCCCTGAGGTCCCTTTTAAACTCAAAAGAAATGAGTATCCGGAGATCCGACATGAAATTCAAAGAAGAGGTTGGGAAGTTCTAACAAATCCCATCCAACAAGTCGGCATCCTAATGGTTCAAGAGTTTTATGCCAATGCATGGATCACCAAGAACCATGATCAAAGTAAGAACCCAGATCCAAAGAACTATGTTACAATGGTTCGGGGGAAATACTTAGATTTTAGTCCGGAGAATGTGAGGTTGGCGATTAACTTGCCATACATGGAAGTGAACGCACGCCCCTACACAAGGAGAGTCAACTTTGATCAAAGGTTGGACCAAGTTTTTGGCGCCGTTGCCGGAGATTGTTTGAGTTTTCGGCAAGCTTTTGGTCCGGTAACATCAGTGCCAGATTCCCTTTTGATCCGGCAACAGCACCAAGTTTTTGGCGCCGTTGCCGGGGATTGTTCGAGTTTGGACAACTGACGGTTCATCTTGTTGCTCAGATTAGGTAATTTTCTTTTTATTTTATTTTCAAAAATCTTTCAAAAATATTTTCAAAAATCTCTCATATGTTTTCGAAAAAAAATAAAAATGTTTTCAAAAAAAAAAAAATTTATTCAAAATTTTTAAGAATGAATTCTAGTGTTTCATGAAGCATGTTGAAGCCTGGCTGGCTGTAAAGCCATGTCTAAATTCTTTTGGACTGAGGCTTGCAATTTGTTATCAAAGAGCAATATACTCTCGTGTTAACGACTAAAGCTTGGCTGGCCATTGGCCATGTCTAGTGTTTTGGACTGGAGCTTTCTTTGAAAGCTTGGCTGGCTAGTGAGCCATGTCTAATTCCTGGACTGAAGCTTTAGACTAACATGGCAAGATTCCTGGAATTCATATTAAAAATTTTGGAATCCTTATTTTTCTTTTTCATATAATTTTCGAAAAATATAAAATAAAAATCCAAAAAAATTAGAAAATCATAAAAATCAAAAATATTTTGTGTTTCTTATTTGAGTCTTGAGTCATATCATAAGTTTGGTGTCACTTGCATATGCATCTTGCATTTTTTCGAAAATATCATGCATTCATAGTGTTCTTCATGATCTTCAAGTTGTTCTTGGTAAGTCTTCTTGTTTGATCTTGATGATTTTTTGTTTTGTGTCTTATCATGTTTTTCATATGCATTTTTCATTTCTTAGAGTCTAAACATGAAAGAATTCTAAGTTTGGTGTCTTGCATGTTTTCTTTGCATTAAAAATTTTTCAAAAATATGTTCTTGATGTTCATCATGTTCTTCATAGTGTTCTTGGTGTTCATCTTGACATTCATAGCATTCTTGCATGCATTCACTGTTTTGATCTAAAAATTTCATGCATTGCATAATTTTCATGTTTTTCATAAAAATTCAAAAATCAAAAAAAAAATATCTTTCCCTTTTTCTCTCATCAAATTTGAAAATTGAGTTGACTTTTTCAAAAAAAATTTTAAAGATAAAATTGTTTCTCATGAGTCAAATCAAATTTTCAATTTGAAAATCTTATCTTTTTCAAAATCTTTTTCAAAAATCAAATCTTTTTCAAAATTCTTAGTTATTTTCGAAAATTCCAAAAATATTTTTCAAAAAAATCTTTTTCTTATTTTTATACCAAATTTTCGAAAATAACATAATCAATTAATGTTTTGATTCAAAAATTTGAAGTTTGTTACTTGCTTGTTAAGAAAGATTCAAACTTTAAGTTCTAGAATCATATCTTGTGATTTCTTGTGAATCAAGTCATTAATTGAGATTTTAAAAATCAAATATTTTTCAAAACTAATTTCAATCATATCTTTTCAAAAATATCTTCTTATCTTTTTCAAAAATTTGATTTCAAAATATCTTCTCTAACTTCCTAACTTCTTATTTTTTCAAAATTGGTTTTCAAAATTTGTTTCAACTAACTAACTAACTTTTTGTTTGTTTCTTAACTTTTTCAAAACCACCTAACTAATTCTCTCTTTCTAATTTTCGAAAATATCTCCCTCTTTTTCAAAAATTTCTTTTTAATTAACTAATTATTTTTATTTTTATTTTTGATTTCAAAAAAATTTTCGAAAAAAAAAATATATACTAAACATTTTTCAAAAACCATTTTTCAAAAATCACTAACTCCTTTTCAAAACTAATTTTCGAAAATTCCCTCCTTCTCTCTCATCTTATTCTATTTATTCATTCATTAACTAACATCTCTTCCTCACATCATCACCAAATTCGAACCCTCTCCTCTATCTGTGTTCGAATTTCTTCTACTCTTCTTCCACTAACAAAGGGATCCCTATACTGTGGTATAAAGGATCTCTATTATTATTATTATTATTCTGTGCCTTCTTCTTTGTCATATGAGCAGGAGCAAGGACAAGAACATTATTGTGGAAGCAGATCCAGAACCTGAAAGGACTCTGAAGAGAAAATTAAAAGAAGCTAAAATACAATAATTCAGAGATAACCTTTCAGAAATTTTCGAACAGGAAGAGGAGATGGCAGCCGAAAATAATAATAATGTAAGGAAGATGCTTGGTGACTTTACTGCACCTAATTCCAATCTACATGGAAGAAGCATCTCCATTCGTGCCATTGGAGCAAACAACTTTGAGCTGAAACCTCAATTAGTTTCTCTGATGCAGCAGAATTGCAAGTTTCATGGACTTCCATCTGAAGATCCTTTTCAGTTCTTAACTGAATTCTTGCAGATATGTGATACTGTTAAGACTAATGGAATAGATCCTGAAGTCTACAGGCTCATGCTTTTCCCTTTTGCTGTAAGAGACAGAGCTAGATTATGGTTGGATTCTCAACCCAAAGACAGCCTGAACTCTTGGGATAAGCTGGTCACGGCTTTCTTAGCCAAGTACTTTCCTCCTCAAAAGCTGAGCAAGCTTAGAGCTGATGTTCAAACCTTCAGACAGAAAGAAGGTGAATCTCTCTATGAAGCTTGGGAAAGATACAAACAGTTGACCAAAAAGTGTCCTTCTGACATGCTTTCAGAATGGACCATCCTGGATATATTCTATGATGGTTTATCTGAGCTATCAAAGATGTCACTGGACACCTCTGCAGGTGGATCCATTCACCTAAAGAAAACGCCTGCAGAAGCTCAAGAACTCATTGACATGATTGCTAATAACCAGTTCATGTACACTTCTGAAAGGAATCCTGTGAATAATGGGACCCTATGAAGAAGGGAGTTCTTGAAGTTGATACTCTGAATGCCATATTGGCTCAGAACAAAATATTGACTCAGCAAGTCAATATGATTTCTCAGAGTCTGCATGGAATGCAAGCTGCATCCAACAGTACTCAAGAGGCATCTTCTGAAGAAGAAGCCTATGATCCTGAGAACCCTGCAATAGCAGAGGTAAATTACTTAGGTGAACCTTATGGAAACACCTATAACTCAACATGGAGAAATCATCCAAATTTCTCATGGAAGGATCAAAAGCCCCAACAAGGCTTTAATAATGGTGGAAGAAACAGGTTTAGCAATAGCAAGCCTTTTCCATCATCAACTCAGCAACAGACAGAGAACTCTGAACAAAATGCTTCTAATTTAGCAAATCTAGTCTCTGATCTATCTAAGGCCACTGTAAGTTTCATGAATGAAACAAGGTCTTCCATTAGAAATCTGGAAGCACAAGTGGGCCAGCTGAGTAAAAGGATCACTGAAATCCCTCCTAGTTCTCTCCCAAGCAATACAGAAGAGAACCCAAAAGGAGAGTGCAAGGCCATTGACATAAGCGCCATGGCCGAACCTGTGAGGAGAGGAGAGGACGTGAATCCCAAGGAGGAAGACCTCCTGGGATGTCCAGTGATCAATGAGGAGCTTCCCTCTGAGGAACCAAAGGACTCTGAGGCTCATCTAGAGACCATAGAGATTTCATTGAACCTCCTTATGCCCTTCATGAGCTCTGATGAGTATTCCTCTTCTGAAGAGAATGAGGATGTCACTGAAGAGCAAACTGCCAAGTTTCTTGGTGCAATCATGAAGCTGAATGCCAAATTGTTTGGCATTGATGCTTGGGAAGTTGAACCTCCCTTGTTCATCAATGAACTAAGTGATCTGGATCAACTGACATTGCCTCAGAAGAGACAGGATCCTGGAAAGTTCATAATACCTTGTACCATAGGCACCATGATCTTTAAGGCTCTGTGTGACCTTGGTTCAGGAATAAACCTCATGCCCCTCTCTGTAATAGAGAAATTGGGAATCTGTGGGGTGTAAGCTGCTAAAATCTGACTAGAGATGGCAGACAGCTCAAGAAGACAGGCTTATGGACAAGTGGAAGATGTATTAGTAAAGGTTGAGGGCCTTTACATACCTACTGATTTCATAGTCCTAGACACTGGAAAGGAAGAGGATGAATCCATCATCCTAGGAAGACCTTTCCTGGCCACAGCAAGAGCTGTGATTGACGTTGACAGAGGTGAAATAGTCCTTCAATGGAATGAGAACTCCCTTGTATTCAAAACTCAAGGATCTCCCTCTGCAACCATGGAGAGGAAGCATGAAAAGCTTCTCTCAAAGCAGTCAACCAGAACCCCCACAGTCAAACTCTAAGTTTGGTGTTGGGAGGCCACAACCAAACTCTAAGCTTGGTGTTGGAGAGTCTCAACAAAGCTCTGCACATCTGTGAGGCTCCATGAGAGCCCACTGTCAAGCTATTGACATTAAAGAAGCGCTTGTTGGGAGGCAACCCAATGTTTATCTAATTCTTATTTTTATTGTTTGTCATGTTTTCTTAGGTTCATGATCATGTGGAGTCACAAAATAAACAAAAAATACAAAAATGGAATCAAAAACAGCAGAAGAAAAATCACACCCTGGAGGAGCATCTGTCTGGCGTTCAAACGCCAGAACAGAGCATAGTTCTGGCGCTGAACGCCCAGAATGGGAGCATCCTGGCGCTGAACGCCCAGAACAAGCATGGTTCTGGCGTTCAACGCCAGAAATGGCAGCAAATGGGCGTTGAACGCCCAAAATGGGCACCAACCTGGCGCTGAACGCCCAGAGTTGTGTGCAAGGGCATTTTGCATGCCTAAATTGGTGCAGGGATGTAAATGCCTTGACACCTCAAGATCTGTGGACCTCACAGGATCACCTCAGGATCTGTGGACCCCACAGGATCCCCACCTACCTTCACTCACTCTCTTCTCTCTTCTCAATCATCCTCTATTCCCAATAAACACTCATCCCTTCTACTTTCCATTTACCACTCACATCCATACACCCACTACCTTCAAAATTCAACATCTCTCTCTCCCACCCAATCCCACCCATATGGCTGAATACACATTCCCATCCATCTCCTCCATATCTTCTTCTTATTCTTCTATTCTTTCTTCTTTTGCTCGAGGGCGAGCAACATTCTAAGTTTGGTGTGGTAAAAGCATAGCTTTTTTTTGTTTTTTCCATAACCATTGATGGCACCTAAGGCCAGAGAAACCTCTAGAAAGAGGAAAGGGAAGACAAAAGCTTCCATCAAGGGTCTATAGCTCAGTGGTAGAACATTTGACTGCAAATCAAGAGATCCCTGAGATACCTCAGGGGATACATTTTCTTCCACACAATTATTGGAAGCAACTAAGGGTGGAACATCAAGAGCACTCCATCATCCTTCATGAAATCAGAGAAGATCTAAAAGCAATGAAGGAGGAGCAGCAAAGACAAGGAAGAGACATAGAAGAGCTCAAGGACATCACTAAGGTGGACTCATTCCTTGTTCTTACTTTCTCTGTTTTTCATTTTCTATGTTATGTGCTTATCTATGTTTGTGTCTTCATTACATGATCATTAGTAGTTAGTAAACTCTATCTTAAAGTTATAAATGTCCTATGAATCCATCACCTCTCTTAAAAGAAAAATGTTTTAATTCAAAAGAACAAGAAGTACATGAGTTTCGAATTTATCCTTGAACTTAGCTTAATTATATTGATGTGGTGACAATGCTTCTTGTTTTCTGAATGTATGCTTGAATAGTGCATATGTCTTTTGAAGTTGTTGTTTAAGAATGTTAAATATGTTGGCTCTTGAAAGAATGATGACTAGGAGACATGTTATTTGATAATCTGAAAAATCATAAAAATGATTCTTGAAGCAAGAAAAAGCAGCAAAGAACAAAGCTTGCAGAAAAAAAACTTGGTGCACGAAATTGTGATGTCCAGGCTCAAACAAATCCTGGTAATGGCTCCAAAGCTTGGTGCTCTGATCTCAATACATGATTGTCACAACTTCGATACAACTAACCAGCAAGTGCACTGGGTCGTCCAAGTAATACCTTACGTGAGTAAGGGTCGAATCCCACGGAGATTGTTGGTATGAAGCAAGCTATGGTCACCTTGTAAATCTCAGTCAGGCAGATATAAAGTGATAAAGATGTTTTCGAATATTATATAATAAAATAGGGATAGAGATGCTTATGTAAATCATTGATAGGAATTTCAGATAAGCGAATGGAGATGCTTTTCGTTCCTCTGAACCTCTGCTTTCCTGCTATCTTCATCCAATCAGTCTTACTCCTTTCCATGGCTGGCTGTATGCAAGGGCATCACCGTTGTCAGTGGCTACATCCCCTCCTCTCAGTGAATAATATGCTCACGCACCCTGTCACGGCACGACTATTCATCTGTCGGTTCTCGAACATGCTAGAATAGGATTCACCCTCCTTTTGCGTCTGTCACTAACGCCCAGCACTCGCGAGTTTGAAGCTCGTCACAGTCATTCAATCATTGAATCCTACTCAGAATACCACAGACAAGGTTTAGACCTTCCGGATTCTCTTGAATGCCGCCATCATTCTAGCTTACGCCACGAAGATTCTGGTTAGGAGATCTAAGAGATACTCATTCTAGCTTAATTCATGTAGAACGGAAGTGTTTGTCAGGCACGCGTTCATAAGGGAGAAGGATGATGAGCGTCACACATAATCATCACCTTCATCACGTTCTTGGGTGCGAATGGATATCTTAGAAGCGAAATAAGAAGAATTGAATAGAAAACAGTAGTACTTTGCATTAATCTTTGAGGAACAGCAGAGCTCCACACCTTAATCTATGGAGTGTAGAAACTCTACCGTATGAAAATACATAAGTGAAGGTCCAGGCATGGCCGAGATGGCCAGCCCCCTAAACGAGATCAATAGTCTCCTAAGATGAACAATGGATTAAAACTGAGACCAAAGATGCCTAATACAATAGTAAGAGGTCCTATTTATAATAAACTAGCTACTAGGGTTTACATGAGTAAGTATTTGATGTATAAATCCACTTCCGGGGCCCACTTGGTGTGTGTTTGGACTGAGCCTGAGTGTTGCACGTGCAGAGGCCATTTGTGGAGTTGAACGCCAAGTTCTGTGCCAGTTTGGGCGTTCAACTCTGGTTTTGGATCCTTTTCTGGCGCTGGACGCCAGATTTGGGCAGAAGGCTGGCGTTGAACGCCAGTTTACGTCATCAATTCTTGGCGAAAGTATGAACTATTATATATTGCTGGAAAGCCCTGGATGTCTACTTTCCAACACAATTGGAAGCGCGCCATTTCGAGTTCTGTAGCTCCAGAAAATCCACTTTGAGTGCAGGGAGGTCAGAATCCAACAGCATCAGCAGTCCTTCTTCAACCTCTGAATCTGATTTCTGCTCACGTCCCTCAATTTCAGCCAGAAAATACCTGAAATCACAGAAAAACACACAAACTCATAGTAAAGTCTAGAAATGTGAATTTAACATAAAAACTAATGAAAACATCCCTAAAAGTGACTAGATCCTACTAAAAACATACTAAAAACAATGCCAAAAAGCGTATAAATTATCCGCTCATCAGCAATGCATACAAGTCACAAGTTCAAATATGAATTGGAAACCTCATGGTCTATGTGACTTGACGAGACTATATAAGAACATAAGGAATTATTTGGTCATATAGATTAGAACATTCAAACTCGTGTGTGTATGCAAAAGAGGCACAAAATTAAGGAAATCACAAGTGATGGTCGCTTAGGAAATTTATTAAAACCAGTCAATACTTATACGCAAATCATCATGCATCACAAGAAAAAAGTTTAAGCAAGACCAAAACTTGTCCCTAAGGGTTTTCCAAAACCATTTAAGCAACAAGCTTCTAATTGAACAGAAATCATCAACTAGAGGTTGCTACATCCATCAAACAAGGTTGATTTAATGACTATGGTTAAGAAAAATTCGGCAGCATTTCAGCAGCAAATTGGCCATTTTCCAAATTCAAATAGTCAAAGCAGATTCCATATGAATTCATTAACAATTAGAAACAAAAAAAAATCATACATATATGAGTTCATATGAATATAACAGATAGCCAACAGTTCAGTAACAAAGCAATTCAGATAAAACAGATAACAGGAGCAGTTGCCTCAATCAGCATTCCCTTCATCAATCCATCACAAGTAAGCAACATGAACAAATTACATGAACACAGAGCAATGCAGCAAAACAGAGCAATTTCGCACAGCAACAGAAATTCAAACAATACCTAAATCTACTACTCAGCCCAGATTCGCTAACCACTTAAATCAAACTAAACTAACTAACTAAACTAATTCTAACTACATTAATGGAATTACAATAAGCAGTAAAAAGAAGTAGAACAGGGGAAACAGAAACCTGGGGTGCAGAAACTAAACGGGGTAAATGGAGTGAAGGCGAAGTGGAGTGGTGGTTTGGCGTGGCTGTGGAGCTCTCGCCAGCGACAATGGTGGTCGCGGTTGCGCTGAGGCGGCGCTGAGGCTGGCCTCAAGAGAGAGAGAGAGCTGAGACAGAGAGGGGTCGAGTGGAGTGAGAGAGAGTGAGAGAGTGGAGGTTGCGCGGTGATGGCGGCGATGGTTGTGGTCGCTCGCCGGAGGGCAGCCGCTGGTTGCTGAACAGAGGAGGGAGCTGTTGGTGGAAGAGAAATGGAACGTTGGGGACGAAGGGGTGTTCCGCGAATGCGCTAGGGCTTCGCGTCTCTGGTTAAATGGTGTTTTTAAATCCACGCGAGCGCGCACCGTGCGCGTCCGCGTGGGTGATAGAAATAGGAAGATGGCGCGAAAGCGCCATACACGCCTACGCGTATATGGGTGAGTTAAGGGTTGGCGCGGACGCGTACAGTGTGCGTCCGCGCGGGTGTGCTAGGCCAGAGGCACAAAAGAGGCCCAGAGTTGGCACAACTCTCGGGTCCTTTGGCCTGGGTGATGCTAAAACACATCGATGTGCGCGCGCACTGTGCGCGTTTGCGTGGATGGTATGAGCTTATGGAATGGGCGCGGAGGCGCGAAGTACGCCAACGTGTGTATGAAAAAACAGGGAGTGGCACGGACGCGTACAGCGTGCGTCCGCGTGGATTGAGACACAGAGTTGGCCCAAAAGTGGCACAACTCTCTGGTCTTTGGCCCAGATAGTTGAAATGGGCAGCCTACGCGTGCGCGCGCTTTGCGCTTGCGCGTAGGTTGTTTTTTTTTTTTTTAATGAGCGTCAAAAAAAGCTCATAACCTTCCCATTCTTCTCTGAAACTCTAAACTAGCTAAGATGCAAGATTAAGCGTATTTTGAAACATAGGGGATTCTTCAAATAACTTGAGAAAACATGCAATTCAAGCAAAAACTCAATTCAAAGGATTATCCCTTATTAAAGCATAGAATGTATAAACATCTTAGCAAGCAAAGAAAAATATACCAAGAAGTAAAGAAACTATATACAATGGAACCCAATTCATTCATTCATTATATCTACAAGAGAATGGAAAGAGTTTACCATGGTGGGGTGTCGCCCACCAAGCACTTTTAGTTTAAGTCCTTAAGTTGGACATTGGGAGGCTCCTTGTCAAGGTGGCTTGTGCTTGTATCCATCCTTGAACCTCCAAGAGTGATTGTCCTTCAATTGGTTGTCAGAAGTTCCAACCTTCTTCATTAAGCTTTGGTGAGGTCCTTTCCAAGACGTGAGCTCCCGAGGTTGACCATCGTAAGATGATCCAGGATCCCATATCTTGTCCTCGCACCCATCTTCTAGTTGATTGCCTTGACTTTGTTCGGGCGACAAGAAAACAGAATTCTCATGAAAGCACTAAGCTACTCTCCTAGACCCAATTAATCGAGCATTACACCAACCCATCCTCTCCAATTTCGAGCTTCCCACCATAATGAGCCTAGATTTAGAACGCCAACCACCAAACATCCTCCTCTTTCGTTTAATTCCACAAAGCGCCTAAGTTGGCCATCCGTTTCAAGCAAACCATACTCAAGTGGGATAGTAAAGCTGAGAGTTAGAAGTTTTACCCACTCAAGCGAAGGATTAGATGATGAACTAGGTGGGGGAGTTTCCAAAGATCTTGATAAAGCATGCTCTACTCCCGTCCATCCTCTTCTAGAGGTTTCCACCACTTGGCGAGGTTCTTCAAGTTCCTCCTCATGCCAAGCTTCCTCAAGTTCACCTTCTTCTTCACCAATTTCTTCTATTTCTTCCCCATCACTCTCATCATAGATAGGAGGTAAAGTAAAATCTACCTCATCATCGAATCTAGACATTTTGGGAAAGGACTCTTCAAACTCGGATGGATCATATGTTGATTCGGAATCATCATAGATAGGAGCGCTTGTTGCTTGGAATACTTCTCCTAGTTCTTCATCTTCAGTAGGCCTTGGAGGTTTCAAGTCTTCCTCAACCTTGCCTTCTAATCCACTAGGGAAGGGTTCAACAAGATCATCAAGGGGGTTGATCAACATGGGTAAAAAATCACTAGTGATGGAACCTACTTCTTGATCAATTTCCTTCGACTCTCTGTTTACTTCTGCAACATTATTCTTTTCTTCGACATCCTCTTTAAGCTTCTTGGAAGAGGGTTCTTCAATTCGAAATTCCTTTATGTGCTCAACGTATCCCAAACATCCATTCACTACTTCCTTTTGTTCGCTAATCTCTATCTTCTCCCTTTGTTGTCCTTCTTGCTTCAATTCTCCTTCCTCACCATGGAGCTCCAAGTTCATACTCTCACTAAGCTCCTTGATTGTTTCTCCACATTCAATAATGGGGTACTTAAAGTGCATGAACTTAGGTGAGACGTTAAGTGATTCACGGCTTCTACCATGCTAGCTATCTTTACTCTTAGCTCCTTAAACTTAGTTTCATCCTCCTCTTGCCGCCTTAAGATGCGAGATTCAAGGTCTCTCAGTTCTTATATGAAGGCTTCGTCGGGAGGTGGTGGTGGAAGAGAGGGTTCCTCGGTTAAGGGAAGATTGTTGTAATCGGAAGGTGGTTCATGTTGGTGGGGTTCTTGAGGCGGTGTATGTGGAAATTGTGGTTCTTGGGGATATGGGTATTGAGATGGTGGTCGTTCCATATGTGGTTCGAACGGTGGTTGATATGGTATGTATGAGTCATGGTCATGTAGAGTGAAATGGTGGTGTGAGGCTTGTGAGTATGATGTGTGGCTATATTGAGGAATGGGGTCTGGTGCACGAAATTACTTCACAATGTAATTTCGCACAACTAACCAGCAAGTGCACTGGGTCGTCCAAGTAATACCTTACGTGAGTAAGGGTCGAATCCCACGGAGATTGTTGGTTTGAAGCAATCTATGGTTATCTTGCAATTCTTAGTCAGGAAGTCAATTATATTTATCAGTTGAATTGCGAATAAACAAGAGAGCATGGGTTAACGGTTACTTGTTATGCAATAATGGAGAATATGTTGGAGTTTTGGAGATGCTTTGTCTTCTGAATCTCTGCTTTCCTCTATCTTCTGATTCACGCACGCACGTCCTTCTATGGCAAGCTGTGTGTTGGTGGATCACCGTCGTCAATGGCTACCATCCATCCTTCCAGTGAAAAGGGTCCAGGTGCGCTGTCACCGCACGGCTAATCATCTGCAGGTTCTCAGTCATACCGGAATAGGATTTACTATCCTTTTGCGTCTATCACTACGCCCAGCACTCGCGAGTTTGAAGTTCGTCACAGTCATCCAATCCCAGAATCCTACTCGGAATACCACAGACAAGGTTTAGACTTTCCGGATTCTCATGAATGCCGCCATCAATCTAGCTTATACCACGGAGATTCTGATTAAGAAATCTAAGAGACATTCATTCAATCTGATGTAGAACGGAGGTGATTGTCAGACACACGTTCATGGATTGAGGAAGGTGATGAGTGTCACTGATCATCACCTTCTCCATAGTTAGGCGCGAATGGACATCTTAGATAGGAACACGCATGTTTGAATGGAAAACAGAATTACTTGCATTAATTCATCAAGACACAGCAGAGCTCCTCACCCCCAACAATAGAGTTTAGAGACTCATGCCGTCAAAGAGTACAAAATTCAGATCTAAAATGTCATGAGATACAAAATAAATCTCTAAAAGTTGTTTAAATACTAAACTAGTAACCTAGGTTTACAGAAAATGAGTAGACTATGACAGATAGTGCAGAAATCCACTTCTGGGGCCCACTTGGTGTGTGCTGGGGCTGGGACTAAAGCTTCTCACGTGCCTGGGCTGTTTTGGGCATTCAACGCCAGGTTGTAACCTGTTTCTGGCGTTGAACTCGACTTTGTAACTTGTTTCTGGCGCTGGACGCCAGATAGCAGCATGGAACTGGAATTGAACGCCAGTTTACGTCGTCTATCCTTGAGCAAAGTATGGACTATTATATATTGTTGGAAAGCCCTGGATGTCTACTTTCCAACGCAATTGGAAGCGCGCCATTTAGACTCCTGTAGCTCTAGAAATTTCATTTTGAGTGCAGAGAGGTCAGAATCCAACAGCATCAGCAGTCCTTTTTCAGCCTGAATCAGATTTTTGCTCAGCTCCCTCAATTTCAGCCAGAAAATACCTGAAATTACAGAAAAACACACAAACTCATAGTAAAGTCCAGAAATATGAATTTTGCCTAGAAACTAATGAGAATAAACTAAAAACTAACTAAAATATACTAAAATCTATATGAAATTAACCCCAAAAAGCGTATAAAATATCCGCTCATCACAACACCAAACTTGAACTGTTGCTTGTTCTCAAGCAACTAGACAAATAAAATAGAAGACTGATAAGTCAAGAAGCAATAATATCTCAGAGTTTTTGAGTGAAGTTCAGATTCTAATTAGATGAGCGGGACTAGTAGCTTTTTGCTTCCGAACAGTTTTGGCATCTCACTTTATCCATTGAAGCTCAGAGTGGTTGGCATCTATAGGAACTTAGAATTCAGATAGTGTTATTGATTCTCCTATTTTAGTATGATGATTCTTGAACACAGCTACTTTATGAGTCTTGGCCGTGGCCCTAAGCACTTTGTTTTCCAGTATTACCACCGGATACATAAATGCCACAGACACATAATTGGGTGAACCCTTTTAGATTGTGACTCAGCTTTGCTAAAGTCCCCAATTAGAGGTGTCCAGAGTTCTTAAGCACACTCTTCTTTTTGCTTTGGACATTGACTTTAACCGCTCAGTCTCAAGTTTTCACTTGACACCTTCACGCCACAAGCACATGGTTAGGGACAGCTTGGTTTAGCTGCTTAGGCCAGGATTTTATTCCTTTAGGCCCTCCTATCCACTGATGCTCAAAGTCTTGGGATCCTTTCTATTACCTTTGCCTTTTGGTTTTAAGAGCTTTGGCTTTTTCTGCTTGCTTTTTCTTTCTCTCTCTCTCTTTTTTTTTTCTGCAAGCTTTGTTCTTTGCTGCTTTTTCTTGCTTCAAGAAACATTTTTATGATTTTTCAGATTATCAATAACATGTCTCATGTTCATCATTCTTTCAAGAGCCAACATATTTAACAGTCTTAAACAACAAATTCAAAAGATATATGCACTGTTCAAGCATTCATTCAGAAGACAGAAAGCATTGCCACCACATGTTATTAATTAGAATTTTTTTTTCTTATTAAAACTCGAATTTTATTGCCTCTTATTCAAAAGATCTGCTATTTTATTCATGTTTGCTAATGATGAGAAAAATAGACTATAACTTAATTGGAGATAAAATCAAAATAGATACTAATTACTATTATATGACTCCTAAAGTAAACTCCTATAACGACAACTATCACAGAGTTAAAGCAGAAATTGGAATTTAACAACCTTTGTTCTGGGAAGTGGATGTTCCTCGGATCTGTGGGGTGCTTGGTCCTTCAAGAGATAACTTCTGGCGCTTTAATTCCCTCAAGTTACGCCCTTGCTCTTCCTGTTCTTTAATCAAATAGCAAAGAATTTGACTTTGTTCCTTCTGTTCCTTTATTATTTGTTCCATAGCTTCTTGCATCTTGGTTACTGATGTTTCAAGATACTCCCAATATTCAGATTGAGGGATTTCTGGGAGGAATTCCTGTGTTTTCTTCTTGATGGGGTCATCCCGTGCTTGTTATTTTTCCATTGATGCTTTGGTGATTGGTTTCTCAATTGAGATATACTCAGTTATTCCCATCCTTACTCCAGCATCCTTGCAAAGCAGAGAAATCAAGCTTGGGTAAGCCAACCTGGCCTCTTTAGAATTTTTATTAGCAATTTTGTAGAATTCAGTTGAAATCAGTTGATGAACTTCCACTTCTTTTCCCATCATGATGCAATGGATCATCACTGATCTTTTAACAGTGACTTCAGAACGGTTGCTAGTGGGCAGCAGAGAATGCCCAATGAAGTCCAGCCAGCCTCTGGCTACTGGTTTGAGATCTTCTCTTTTGAGTTGATTAGGAACACCCTTCGTGCTGGTGGTCCACCTGGCTCCAGGGATGCATATGTCCTCTAGAATCTTATCCAGGCTCTTGTTTGTTCTCATCATTCTCCTATTGAAGGAGTCTGGATCATCTTTCAGCTGAGGTAGCTTTAAGATCTCTCTGATCTTGTCAGGGTGGGTATGAATAATATTTCCTCTGACCATGGTTCGATAGTCATAGATATCAGATCCAGATAGTCTTTGCCTGTCTGTATGCCACATATTAGTGTAGAACTCCTGGACCATATTCCTTCCCACTTTCGTTTCAGGATTGGCTAGCATCTCCCAGTTCCTGATTCGGATTTGCTCCTGGATCTCCGGATATTCGTCTTCTTTCAGATCGAATCTAACTTTTGGGATTACTGATCTTAGACCCATTATTTTATAATAATGGTCTGAATGTTCTTTAGATAAGAACTTCCCTTGATTCCAAAGTGGTTTTGGAACGCTCTCTTTCTTGCCTCTTGGAGTGGGTTGTTTTCCTTTAGGAGCCATGATCTTAGTGATCACGGATAAACACACCAAACTTAGAGGTTTGCTTGTCCTCAAGCAAAAGAACAGAAAGGAGAGGGATAGAAGGAGAGCTAGGTGCAATTGTTGATGGAAGGGGAGGGAGGCCGAACCCATATTTAAAGGGAGGGGGTGGGTTCGAAAATTTAGAAAAGATATGATAAAAAGATTGATTTGGAAAAGATAGGATAGAATATATGATATAGTTTAAAATTGAAAAGATATGAAAAATTTTTGAAAAAGATAAATCTAGATTTTGAAAAAGATAATGTGGAGATTTGAAAAAGATATTAGTTGAAAAGATAGATTTGTTTTGAAAATTTGAAAAAGAGTTGGATTGAATTTGAAAAAGAGGGTTTGTACTTATGGATTAAGATATATTTGATATTTTTAAGGTAGGGCTTTTAGAAATTAGGGATTTTAGAAATTAGGGTTCTTAACATGTTTATGCAAGAAATCATGAATTGAAGCATGAAAATTAAGATTAGAATGAAAAAATATGAAGAAAACTGAATTTACCTCCTCCCCACCATCCTGGCGTTTGAACGCCCAAACGCTGCATGTTTTGGGCGTTCAACGCCCAAATGCTGCCTCTCCTGGGCATTCAACGCCCAGCTGCTACTTCTTTCTGGCGTTGAACGCCAGGAAGTCCTTTGTTACTGGGCGTTTTTCTGAACGCCCAGAATGCTGTAAATCTGGCGTTAAACGCCCAGAAAGAGCTTCTTTCTGGCATTTAACGCCCAGATGGCTATCCTCACTGGCGTTCAACGCCCAGTGGATGCTTCTGTTGGGCGTTGAACGCCCAAAACAGACTCTTACTGGCGTTTTCTTGCCAGTGAGCTCTTTTTCTCTGTTTTGTGTGCAGAATCCTTCTGTAACCCTGTGAACTTATACAATTTACTCTTTACCTTAGGATCAGTGAACTTTATATAAACAAATAAAAATAAAAATAGGGCAAAATGCTTAGAGGATTGATGCCCCATGGCTGGGTTGCCTCCCAGCAAGCGCTTCTTTATTGTCTTTAGCTGGACCTTGTTGAGCTTTTAGTCTAGCTGCAGCCTTGAGCACTCTTGCTCAACATTGCCTTCAAGATAGTGCTTGATTCTCTGTCCATTGACAATGAACTTCTTATCAGAATCAATATCTTGAAGCTCTACATAACCATATGGTGATACACTTGTAATCACATATGGTCCCCTCCACCGGGACTTCAGTTTCCCGGGGAACAGCCTGAGCCTAGAGTTGAACAACAGAACCTTTTGTCCTGGTTCAAAGATTCTAGATGACAGCTTTCTGTCATGCCACTTTTTTTATTTTTCTTTATAAAGCTTGGCATTTTCGAAGGCAGTGAATCTGAATTCCTCTAGCTCATTTAGCTGGAGCAATCTTTTTTCTCCAGCTAGTCTGGCATCAAAGTTCAGGAATCTGGTTGCCCAGTAGGCTTTATGTTCCAGTTCCACGGGCAGGTGACATGCCTTACCATAGACCAGTTGGTATGGAGAGGTCCCTATAGGAGTCTTGAATGCTGTTCTGTATGCCCACAGAGCATCATCCAAGCTTCTTGCCCAATCCTTTCTACAGGTATTTACAGTCCGTTCTAGGATTCTTTTTAGCTCTCTGTTAGAGACTTCAGCTTGTCCATTAGTCTGTGGATGATATGGGGTTGCCACCTTGTGGCGAATCCCATACCAGACCATGGCAGAATAAAGCTGTTTGTTGCAGAAGTGAGTGCCCCCATCACTGATTAGTACTCTAGGGACCCCAAACCTGCTGAAGATATATTTCTGGAGGAACTTCAGCACTGTTTTAGTATCATTGGTGGGTGTGGCAATGGCCTCAACCCATTTTGATACATAATCAACTGCCACCAGAATATAAGTGTTTGAGAATGATGGTGGGAAAGGTCACATGAAGTCAATTCCCCATACGTCAAACAACTCAATCTCCAGGATTCCTTGTTGAGGCATGGCGTAACCATGAGGCAGATTACCAGCTCTTTGGCAACTGTCACAGTTACGTACAAACTCTCGGGAATCTTTATAGAGTGTGGGCCAATAGAAGCCATATTAGAGGACCTTGGTAGCTGTTCGCTCACCTCCGAAATGGCCTCCATATTGAGATCCATGGCAATTCCATAGGATCCTCTGTGCTTCTTCTCTAGGGACACACCTACGGATTATTCCATCTGCACATCTCTTAAAGAGATAGGGTTCATCCCACAAGTGGTACGTTGCATCAGTGATTAATTTTTTCTTTTGTTGCCTGTTGTACTCCTTGGGTATGAACCTTGCAGCTTTATAGTTTGCAATATCAGCAAACCATGGTGTTTCTTGAATGGCAAATAAATGCTCATCCGGAAAAGTCTCAGAGATCTCAAGAGAGGGGAGGAACGTCCCTTCTACTGGCTCTATCCGGGACAGATGATCAACCACTTGGTTCTCTGTCCCTTTTCTGTCTCTTATTTCTATATCAAACTCTTGCAGAAGCAACACCCATCTGATGAGCCTGGGTTTTGAATCCTGCTTTGTGAGTAGATATTTAAGAGCAGCATGGTCAGTATACACAATCACTTTTGATCCTACTAAGTATGATCTGAACTTGTCAATGGCATAAACCACTGCAAGTAATTCTTTTTCTGTGGTTGTGTAATTTTTCTGGGCATCATTTAAAACACGACTAGCATAATAAATGACGTGCAGAAGCTTGTCATGCCTTTGTCCCAATACTGCACCAATGGCGTGATCACTGGCATCGCACATTAGCTCAAATGGTAATGTCCAGTCTAGTGCAGAAATAACTGGTGCTGTGACCAGCTTAGCTTTCAGCGTTTCAAATGCCTGCAGACACTCTGTGTCAAACACAAATGGCGTGTCAGCAGCTAGCAGATTACTTAGAGGTTTTGCGATTTTTAAAAAATCCTTTATAAACCTCCTATAGAATCCTGCATGCCCCAGAAAGCTTCTGATTGCCTTAACATTGGCAGGTGGTGGTAATTTTTCATTTACCTCTATTTTTGCTTGATCCACCTCTATTCCCTTGTTTGAGATTTTATGCCCAAGGACAATCCCTTCAGTCACCATGAAGTGACATTTTTCCCAGTTTAAGACTAGGTTGGTCTCTTGGCATCTCTTCAGGACAAGTTTCAAGTGATCAAGACAGGAGCTGAATGAGTCTCCATATACTGAGAAGTCATCCATGAAGACTTCCAGAAATGTTTCACCATATCAGAGAAAATAGAGAGCATGCATCTCTGGAAGGTTGCAGGCACATTACACAGCCCAAATGGCATCCTTCTATAAGCAAACACTCCAGATGGACATGTGAATGCTGTTTTCTCTTGATCCTGGGGATCACTGCAATCTGGTTATAGCCTGAGTAGCCATCCAAAAAGCAGTAATAATCATGACCTGCCAGTCTTTCTAGCATCTGGTCTATGAATGGTAAAGGAAAATGATCCTTTTTGGTGGCTGTATTGAGCCTTCTGTAGTCAATACACATGCGCCACCCTGTAACTGTTCTTGTAGGAACCAGTTCATTTTTTTCATTATGGATCACTGCCATGCTCCCTTTTTTGGGACGACTTGGACAGGCTCACCCAGGGGCTATCAGAAATAGGATAAATAATCCCAGCCTCTAGTAATTTGGTGACCTCTTTCTGCACACTTCCTTCATGGCTGGATTTAGCCGCTCTGTGGTTAACCACTGGTTTAGCATTATCTCCAATAAATTTTGTGCATGCATCTAGCTGGGCTTATGCCCTTAAGGTCACCTATGGACCACCCAAGAGCTGTCTTGTGTGTCCTTAGCACTTGAATAAGTGCTTCCTCTTCCTGTGGATTTAAAGCAGAGCTTATGATCACTGGAAAAGTGTCATCTTCTCCCAGAAATACATATTTCAGGGATGGTGGTAATGGTTTGAGCTCGGGTTTAGGAGGTTTTTCCTCTTCCAGAGGAAATTTCAGAGGCTCTTTAATCTCCTCTGAATCCTCCAAATCAGGCTGAACATCTTTAAAGATGTCTTCCAACTCTGATTCGAGACTCTCAGCCATGTTGATCTCTTCTACAAAGAGTCAATAAGATCAACTTTCATGCAGTCTTTTGATGTGTCTGGATGCTGCATGGCTTTGACAGCATTCAACTTAAACTCATCATCATTGACTCTCAGGGTTTTTCCCCTTGTTGGACATCAATGAGGGTTCGTCCAGTTGTTAGGAAGGGTCTTCCTAGAATGAGAGTAGCACTCTTGTGCTCCTCCATTTCCAGCACTACAAAGTCAGTGGGAAAGGCGAATGGCCCAACTCTGACATCATGTCTTCAATCACGCCTGATGGGTATTTAATGGAGCCATCAGCAAGTTGGAGACATATCCGGGTTGGTTTAACTTCTTCAGTTAAGCCAAGCTTTCTGATAGTGGATGCAGGTATTAGGTTGATGCTTGCCCCAAGATCACAAAGCTGTCTTGATGCAATTACCTTCTAATGTGCATGGTATCAGAAAACTCCCAGGGTCTTTAAGCTTTTCAGGAAAGCTTTTTAGAATGACTGCACTGCATTCT
Organism: Arachis hypogaea; assembly: GCF_003086295.3. NCBI lineage: Eukaryota > Viridiplantae > Streptophyta > Magnoliopsida > Fabales > Fabaceae > Arachis > Arachis hypogaea. Next base: position 42,743,196 of record NC_092051.1, on the reverse strand, counting down.
TCAGTGAGGAGAACTCTTTCTGTTTCTCTCCAATCCTTTTTATGACTTAAATCTCTTTCATGAACTTGGCATAAGAAGGTATTTGCTCAAGTGCCTCTGCAAATGGAATCTTTATTTAAGAGTTTGAGATAATCTGCAAAGCGAGCAAATTGCTTATCCTGTTCTCTTTGGAGTTTTTGACGATAAGGTATCTTGGCTTTATATTCCTCAACCTTAGTTGCTGTAGTTTATTGCCTACAGAAGTGGTGAAGAAGCCTTTTTAAGGGTTGTCATCAACACTTGTGTGTGTCTGATCCCTCACTGCAATTGAGTGCCAGAGTTAGAAGTTGGAGTGACGTAGACGCCATTCCTCTGTTCCTGGCGTTTGAACGCCAGAACTGTGCCTTCTTTTGGCGTTCAACGCCAGATCCTTGCTTGTTTCTGGCGTTG